>NW_026862014.1:0-154786 GCF_026571515.1 Ruditapes philippinarum | reverse complement strand
GATCTGCGAAGTGGTCAATTAAAAAATGCATGTTGAATGTGGTCCAAAGAAATTCTGTTACAGTAGTAATTGGAACAGTTATACATGTAGCTGTCTCATCCAATATAACATATTAAGGAGGATATTAAATTTAAAGAAGTGAGTTCATATATTTGCAGGCAATGGGGTGTGAATGGCTGAAATGGACTTTGAAAGCACTCCATGCAATGCATTGTCTAAGTACTAACATTGCCTGCATGAACCAATTCATGTTGATTTTTATCCTATCATGCACACAGAAATTAATACATGTACAGTAACACTTCTATTAGTCGAACTTCGATTAGTCGATTTTCTCCATACATGTGTCAAAGTGAACTGCAAGCCCCGAAGCTGCAAAGATGATTTCCACAAGTGTAAATTACACAGTGTTATGTTCTAAAGTCTTTGTATGCGTTTAAATATGTGATAAAGTGCTTTAATTGTTACCATTAAAATTGCCGTAGTGGTATAATTTGAAAGGGGCTGTTGAAAGCAGACCTGGGGTAATCACTAATCGTAATCATCGATTTTTTAATTGATTACATGATTACACTGTAATCATCATGTAATTGATTACCTTGCTAAAATTGACTACATTAATTGTAATTAATCAATTACAGCTTAAATTCAGTCTGTAATTATGATTACAATTTGATTGATGTTGATTACTTTCAGATTTTACATGAAACTTTTGAAATTCAAATAATTTATTTCACATGTTACAATTTAACTTATACTCCTTTATAATAATCTTTAATCACAAATTGTAGAGTAAGGGCACTCTGAGCTTAACTTGAGACTAAACTCAAACTTATTTTTTTTATATAACCTCAAATTTCCTGAGTTTGATATCAATGTTGAGCACGAAGCTGGGTAACTGATCTCAAATGTTTTTTAACTTTGGGGCCATATTAAAAAATTCGGGGAGGGGGGTCCGTTTCAAAAAAATATTTTTTCCATCAAATCACATAATCTCGTATAATGTAAAAAAGTTAATTGTCATCATCAATAGTAGGATAGATATTTATAATACTTTAAATTCTTTATAAATGCTTATATGTAGTCACAAATAATGCAGATTTTGCGCAAACGTATTTGCCATTAGAGTGACAGTTCGACATTATATCCCTAAAATTAAAGACGTTGTTTTGAATAGTTATTTTGCAGTAGCTTTTGTAGTCAAATCTTCAAAACGACACATGACGTTAAAACTGTGTGCGATTGTAAAAAAAATGTATGGGACCCAAACCTTGAATGGCTAAAACAAGTTAAAAAAAAACATCAAATACATTTACAGCCTGTGGGAAGACATATGTCTGCAAATAACATGAGCAGCTCAGTGTTTGATGACAAATGTTCTGGTCGGATATCTCAAGCAAGTGATGGAAACACGGTGTCAGTTAAGAAACATTTAAATTGTGTATGTTGCGACGTATTGCAGTGCAGTTATCATTCTGCATAGCGTTTTCTTACACACGAGCTACACATGTGTAAATGACCACATTAAAATTCAATATACAGATAGATGTATATATAGATATTTATTTATTACATATCACATTCAAAATCAATTTAGCTGAAACTGCTTAGCACATTGATATTGCAGGTGTTAAGGCATTTTTTTCTACGAGTTATCCACAAACAACACATTATCAACCTATTAAACCAACAAAAAAAAACTTACCGATTAGACATGGCGAAAAACTGGACGCTGGAACAATTAGGTAACTTTGTAAAGATTACCTATTTTAGTGTATGCTATTTTAGTGAACAGTGACATTATACGATTAAATACAATTTTATGTTAACCGTATTATATTAAAGAAATGCACTCCGTCGTTTAAAGAATGTCCTCAAATACCACAACAAAAAACATATATTTCATATATCATTTTAAAACTAGAAGTTAAACATAATTATTGGTCAGCAAGTATAGTGTGACGTCATGATATAATGACATTTTTAATGACAGCACATGTCGTTACGTGGCAAAAATCAGTAAAATGACAAAACATAAATAAATAAAAAATTTTGATCATTAATTTCATTTTTATTTGTGTAATTATTTTTCATTAGTGAACACCAACTCTTATTTTTACTCGTTGCTAAGAATAGTACTCACAAAAACGTCTTCAACATATTTGAAAGGACGAGATCATTCTTGAACGCTAAATAGAAATAGAAATGACTATTGGTTTCATTGAATCTTATCATGAAATACAGGATATGTAGGAGAATGAAAATGACTGAGATATACATGACCCAAGCCACAAGCTACTTTTTTGATCGTAGACAAGATATCTAAAATGTGTAAATAGTTCTGATATGTGTATCCGTATGTACGGCGAATAATACAAGAATTGTAGAATAAAGAGAAAATTGAAGCCTTTAAGAGCTTGGTTTTTATTGAGCCTGTTCATGTGGTCGCCGATAAGCATTCTTAAAACATATCTAAATAATTTATGTTGCAAGTTGAAAATGAATATTTTAAAACAGTTTGTATTATCTAAATATTAGTACCTTTACTTTTTCAATATATTAATAGATTTCAAAACGGCATCTATCGTGTTCATGCCAAAGAAACTTTTGGTAAAATATTTATCAAGCCCCATATCAAATCCATTCATTATTTGGTACACTATTGGTAAAATTGTACAATTTGCAAAGTATATTAGCATCTGTTTAAAATTATTTTTTTTGAAGATTTTCATTGCATGAAATATGTAGGTGCATTATTATTTAAGAATACACATTTATTGACTTTATAAAGAAATGACATACAAGGATCAAGAATATGTGCCATCTTATAGTTCTAGAAAATTAATATTGCCTGGTTTATTTTATCATATTTGTTGCATACGTTTGCAGTGTTCCAAAGCTTCACACTTATCTTTAACTGAATCAACAAAAAAGCTTATTCGATTTCCAATCAATGAACAGGAAATGCCACAGAACAAATAATTAAACGTGAATTGAGATGCGTCATTATAATAGAAGGCAGAAAAAACCCAAACAAAAATATAATTTTTTTATATATAGTGGAAAGTTTTACTCAATATAAGAAAACGAATTATACACATTGTTGTCTTGATAAGTTTAAGTGACTCTTAACCAGTTAAATACATAATCTTAAATACACATAACAGGTCTTTGTACAATTAAAAAAAATAGATCAAATTCCCTTTGCACATGTCATCAATAACTAACTTTCACGGAGTGTTGCCAAAAAAGAGATTATTTATCATATCTATTTGAAAAGAAAATATGAATTAATTGATCTTCGGTTGGTTTTTACTTTCTAAGTCACTGTAACTAGACGTTCATGACAAACAATTATGATCTTTTACAAAATTAGGGTGATTATTCTTAAAAAATGAAGGCTTAGGTTGAGCAGCAATGATTTTCACATTTAACGTCACAGTGACGTTGACCTTTCGTATTGGCACACGAAACGGTTAGGGCGATCATACCCCAGGGCACTAGATAACCTTTTGGAACAGGATCATATACCCTTTAGAAGGGGAAGGTTTAGTCGTTTTAACACTATAAGAGGAAAGTTTATCCATATAAATAAAAGAGGAAAGTTTATCCATATAAAAACTACTACCTTTCACACAAATTAACCTTATACCTAATACAGCCCCTTCCAATATACTGCATTATAATCCATCAATAAGTATTCTTCTGATAAGGAGTCACACACAATCTCAATATAGGCCATTATACGATATACGAACAATTGATATAATTTGATACCTATATGTTTTAAATGGAAGACACTGTATTATCAATAAATACTGTTTTGACCAGGTTTTTGTCACTGTAACGAAAGTAGAGAATTGAAATCCCTTTCCGATGATGTTAATGCAATATCTATGAACATTATATAACTCAGGGGTAATAAACGTATAACATTGTGATGCATAGATATTTTGTCTGTTTTGGATCATGTCTGAACTACATGTATGATATCAACAACATATTTTATTTATTCTTTACCTGTAGAAAGGGAAAACATATTTGTTTTCCTGATATGTTATTATTATAATCATTATCAAACGGTGACTTTAATTTGTATAAAACAAGGGTAAAATACCAGCAACCAACAAAGACATCTGGCTTGAAAATGCAGCAACTTCGTGATGCAACTAATTGTGCGTTATTATTCCAGAACGACCTGGAAAAAAAATTTGATTATTATACAATACGGCAATTGTTGCGATATCATCTTGCAGATTATGCAATACTTGACACCATAATGTGTCAGATTTCAAAACAATAATGAACATGAAAGGACTACAGCTTCAGCATATTTATATGTCAGTCAATTCTATGATAGAATCCCTGCTATCGGACACATTTTAATGCAGGGGGTAAGTCAATTACTTTGTGTCGGCAATCATTATACAAAACGAACGTATTCCCCAAGCCACATAAAAAATATCACGTGGTACACTAGTGACCATATAAATGCCTGATAATTATTCATGTCTCATTTTGACACATACTATAAATAGTTCATTGCCCTTCGCTGGTTGGTTGCTATTTATCTAAATACTTTAATTTGTAACACCCTAACTTTATGCACGGATTTACTCCGATATTCCTTCGCGGCGTGCACGTTTCTCGGAATGCATGATCACATCAGACGGATGACCTAACTAGGTCACTTTGCTGTTGTGCCCTAACCAACGGCGAGTGTGTATCTTGTTTAAGTTTCATAGAGAGTTTTAAGAAAGTGAAATATAATTAAATACCATTTCGAATTTTTTCGTTATCATAGTTTAAATGTAGAACCCGAAAAGAATCTTGCTGAAAATTTATCTGTTTCAGTTTGAACAATCTCTTTTAAAAAAAATTAAAGAACTTAGGCCTGAAAAAAGACATAACTTGCTGAGGTCAGGCCCAGTAGGATTAGGAAATCTAGTTTATAGGGTCCGTTTTAAGTATCAGAAAGGGATGACAAAGGTCGAGCAACTGTGAGATAAAGTTGTGAAAGACATAACAAAGATATTTAGGAGCTTGAAAATAAAGGAAACTGTCGAGACAGCAAGTAAAGTATTTCCCACAGAGAAGGCATCAATTCATCCGGTACAAAATTATGAGAATGACAGTAACATAAACGCTGCTGCAAATATCCTGTTTTTACTAGCCCTACGCCAGGCAAAGCAATATGCTACAAATAGAGTAGAATTCCTTTTGTGCATAAATATGATGACAGCAGTGACTTAAAAAAAGATTTCATTATGGCAATGGAACTGGATAGCACTAAAACGTTATATATTACCTTATTTGCCATTTCTGAAGTATGATTGAGTATTTTAAGTAGAGGCTGTTTTATTTAACATGGGTGTGTCTTATTATGAGTGATCTGGACATAAAATCAGAATAAGTATCATTACGCATAGTTATGAGGAACTAAATTAATAATTATGAAAACTGGTAAAACCTTTACGTAGCTTTTTATTCACGACGATGCAGGCACAATTCCAATATCATATTGAACGACTTTCGTACATTTAATCAGATATGTTATATTTCCGATCCTTAAAAAATCGTTCAGCACGTTATTGTTGTGCTTGTGGTAATTTTAGTTTTACTTTTTCGGCAATTTCTATTTGGGTGGTTCCAATATTCCTTCTTGAATAATGTTGAATCACCCTGTTGCCTGCTTTTTAACTTTGTCTTTTGACGTCTTATCTGTGATATGCAGGCTTCATAACTTCCGATCCCCTTTCAAAATTCCATTTTATTTACATCCGCCTATTGTTTTCTCGTTTAGGGCACACACACGCTTTCTATTATTAGGGAATCATACACCGCTTTTCGTGGAATGGCACGAAAGTGTCACATTGAAGGTTCCATGATAACCGAATAGATTTTTGGTCAAGTGTTTTGTTGGTTGTTACTTAGCAGGAGGTCACGTTTACAAATCCAAGTCACAGTAGAATCTTTCTTGATGTATTTGTTTCTTTGTGGTACAAACTTACTTTATTCTATAATGCTTGTTAGACATAAAACATACATTCTATATTCCATTAAGGAAGAATGAAATATGGGAAAAAGTTCAACAAAGCAGAACAAAATTTACAAAATATAGTCACCACAAAATCCTAAAACAGCAAACCGCTTTAATGAACGAGAGCTAGAATTTCATTATTAAATATAAGAATGCTATAAAACTGTTTTGCTAATCTGCCTTAAACAATAAAAGTATAATCTAGATATATTTAAGAAATGCTAGTGTATTCTCCGTTTTCCGGAATAAACATTTTGAAAAAATGATGTAATGTAAAAACTGGGCAATGAATCGTCGTAGGATCTTATGTAAATATTTATTATAAACACTGTATAAAATAATCTTGAAACACATTATAGATTTTAAAGGTTTTTTTCGTACTCGTACTTCAGGTTGTTCAAATAAGATTTTGCAGCCTGAAACGATATTTTAGTTTAACATCACTTCAAAGGGAAAAATGCTGTGTTATGTGTCAATATTTCTTTTTGTCCATATGGTTGTGCATCTTTTCTGACTTTTGAAAGTTATCATGATAGAAAACATTTTATACCTTCAACTTTCACTAATTGTTTTCATTCTAATAGAAACAAACATCCTTACTGTTGATAAACAGTCTTCTTAACAACCTGTCGGGTATCAATGTAATAAAAACAAAAAAGTTAAAACGTCGTTAACAATCTTTTTACCAGTCTTTTGTTTAAGAAATAATATATCCTAAACAGTGATTTTATCGCTCAATAACATCACTGTTTGGAGTTCGGATTCGAGGAACTATATCATACAAAGATGCGCATCCGAAATACAAACAGTGATGTTATTAAGCGATAAAATCACTGATTTGGATATATTATTTCGATTCTAACACGATATCAACAAAAAATGCTGCCGTTCCCGATATTAACTTATTTTGCATCTGTTCAAAGTTCAAAAACTTTATTTAGGCCTCTTGCATAAAATACCCACAAGACACATATGCATTCAAAGATACATTACTAATTAATTATGAGTATTTAATCTTGTTTATAAATGCACAAACTGTTCACTATATTTTCAATGTATAATTGCTGTCTTATAATGTTATGAAAACTTAAAACATGCAAGGAAAACATGCAATTTGGGTGGACATGTTAACTGTGTTATATTTAAAAAGCTACGTTGTATAGAATATTATTTGAGACTTTCCGTTTCTGACAAGTTCTTGTAAACCCATCCATTCAGCACTGTCATCGTTTATATAAATAGTATGAAAAATTTTGAACTGTACTATTTTACACTACACTTAACTACACGTCATAACAATAGTCTTACCCATTAAACTAGTGGAGGTATGTAAGATAATAAAGTAGGAAATAACAAGACAAACAGTTTATAAAAACAATGAGCAATTATGTAAGCTTTATGTTCAGCTTTGAACTTTACATAGCTGTCTTAAAAATGATCTACGCATTTGAAAGGTTAACACCTATTTTAATGTTGCCGGTTGCATAAGCAAGCACATCGTCGGCAAGTACATAAAATATAAAACAAACTAGACAGCTTGTCAGTAATGTAAATCAAAGATAAAACTTCATCAAAAACAAAATTTATAATGTCCTTATTTAATATCTCAAAAGTCTTAGTATACAAACGGATTGAAGGTCATGTTTATCATAATGTCTATGTTTAGGTGATCATACAGAATTTTGTTAACAAAATTTTCATTTAATTACTATCCTAAAAGGAATATGTTTAACATTTACTTTCCAGAGGGTTTCAAAATAAATGATACGATACAGCGTTTACTATTCAAAGAGAAAGATATGATGAATTCAAAAATTAAACAAGCGTTATATCTGATGTATACGTAATAATATGGTTTGTCAGGGAACATAAAAGCTACTTTATTTCCTTATAATGGCCATTGGGGTACAAACTTAGAGAAAGTACAACCAACATTAATTTATCGCACCTATCTAGTCACACCAAATTTGTTTGGGTCTTAAAACGTTTTAGAGTGTTAAGCTAACTTTAGTTATATACATTTGACAATGTTTTAATTATAATTACACATCCTAATCATTTTTGCTGTTTACTTTTGTATGTAATAGTGAAATAAATGATTACATTGTTTATCAAACATGTATCAATCAACCGTAATCATATGATGGGTTCAAAATATGTATCATGATTTTAGCGGGATTTTAGGGGTCAAATTGTTGTAATCTAATCTAAGTTTAACTATAAACTAGATTGACAAACGGGAAGTAACGTTTAAGAGCATTTTAGTCAATATTTCAAGAAGCATGAGAAATGATTTACAGCATGATCATAAGCCAACATGACTAGAGCTTTAATAATGTTCAAAGTTTCTGCAGTAAGCGAGAGCTTATATAAACTCTAGGGATTTTAGACGCCTATACCCAGCTCGAAAATAAAAGGAAGCACTAGCGCTATTATTGCATAAAAGTATTTGTCCAAACCGGGTTTTTCGTTTTTCGTTATCTGTGTTCATTTTAAAAACAATTGTGCCATGCTTTCTTTGCGTAAGTGTACTGTCAATTGACACACATTTCATGCAAACGCTACCAAAGCCATATCTACATTCAGCCCTTTTTACATTGCACCTTGAATAATATAATTTAAAATGTGCAACAAAATATAATTGACAATTAAATTCTGAATATTGTGACTTTGAAAACATAAATATTTGGAAGACAATTTATGAACACTAATGTAGAATATATTCAACGGTTTTTCAATATGGGGACTCAAACAAAAGTAGTGCGTCGTTGTTTTCTGATAATACATGATAACTATTTCATTAAACACACGACAAATTCGGACGAAAGAGAATTGGACAAAAACTTCAAAAAAAAAAAAAATTAAAAATTCATTGATCTTATTTGAAACGGTTGATACACGAATATAGATTTACTAGAAAACATACACACAGGATCAAATAATGTGTAAATTTGTAAAATTCAGAAGACATATTGTTGCCTTAAGTTTAAAGTATTAAAGTATAAATAATCTATGTTTAATGCTTATTTGCATAAATGTATTATTTATGTTCACGTTTTGCATGCTTCATAATACAGTTTTATTATTTCATTAAATTCATTAGGAAAACACTATAAAGTCAATATCGTTACATGCTCACCGTATATTTTTGTGAACAACAAAATCATTGGTGTTATTAAGCTACTTGAATTCGTACTGACCATTTATGCAAAAACATTTTTTGCTGTCCATATGCAAAATTATTATTGGCAAATGCTCTGAATCAATAAATCAACTTAATAATATAAACATGTATGCACTGCTTATTCTTTTGTTTAAAATTTTAATAATCATGCATAAAGTGCAGTCGCGTAGTTTGTGTCACAAGTCTTTTGTTGTCAATAATGTTTTTAAATTTTAAAACGGATTGCCTGTAGCAGCCTTTTAAACACTTTAGTATATGTATTTATTATCAAGGTGATGGGTTATAAGGTTGCTATCCAAAGAACAAAACATTTTTGTTGTCATTCCTTTCCGAAACAGCGTATATATTTCTACCAGATTTTAACATACAGAATAGAAATTTATTGGTAAATTTGATCAAAAAGTCATAATTCTTTTAAGTTTTCTTGAGATAGTTTTGAGTTTCTGTGAAGAAATGAGAAAAGCACCCCACTTTAATAGAACTCCATCATCAAAATACTTCAGGATGGGCATATTATTTTTTCATTTCTTGCTAAAACATTCATATGAATAATAATGAATTTATAATTTAAATTGAAAGAAAAAACGGTATGAATACCCTGGTTTTGAATTTTGCATAACTCCACACAGTCTAAGAGTTATTCAGATTAAGATCGAGCGCCTTTCAAATACTTTACAAGCAAGTCGTTACAGAGATTAAACAGTAAGAAATACAAACATGTTTTACAAATCAAATTAATTGAATATGCAAACAATTATGCTAACATGTTCCAGAAGTCAAAGCACTCGCAGCTCTTGAATTCATACGTACTTCTTAGAGCACTTATGTTGGAAACACATTATATGAAAAATATGCGTAATATGTAAAATATATTAACCGCGATGAATACCTCTCGTTAACTTTAAGTTGTGTTTTCTTTAAACATATCAATAAGATGAAGATTGTTCATTTTTTTCTCTCTTTTTCGTTTGGTCATAACGTGTGGATAACCCAAATGATTTTAAAATATAAGATTACGCTAATACTCAGCGTAAATAACAAGAGATAAATAACTTGAGAGCGAGTAAATCTTTAGTCTTTTTTTTTCTACGGGACTGCCAAGAACGGCCAGTAAATTGCATCTATCTACCTATATAACTTATTAAAAATCAAGTCAAAGGCTACGGTGACTGTCACACCCTTCTGTAAATGCGTGTCAAGTCAGTTACTCTAAAAAGGTCTAGGTTTGTGACACTTGGTAGAAACAATGCCCATTGCTATAAAAAGCCGGTGTGATTTTAGGTCATTAGGTTAAAAATCGAGGTCACAGTGACACAATGTACTAAAATATGCCAGTTTGTTGTTGTATTATTGTGTTATTATCTATGTGTTTATGTCATTACTAAGCAAATGCATACAAAAGTAAACTTGTAAACGAAGAAATAACAACAATAGCGAGTTTCAATTGTTACTTTCAGTTTTCAAATTTCATTTTAAAATGTTGGATCAAAGTATAAAAATACATATTAACTGTAACATTTACTTCTCCAAATCCCTCCAGAGGCGTGCACGTCGCGGAGAAGGCACACGGCAGGTCAAGGTCAAATCATCTTAAGTACCAGAGGTGATTGGTTGACCTGTCGTGACTAACTCTGGAGGGTGGCGCTAAACACACACACACACATTAACTCCTGTAAGGGAATGTTTCAACACTGCAAATGACATAATCATCTCTATCAAAGATCTGCAAAAACATTTATCTAATACTTTGTTATTTCATTCTTTATATTTTTAGAGTCACATTCCTCTACCAAAGTGTGTCTTCAGTTATGGGTGCAAGGAACAGTATTTCGAGCAATCACAATGCAAGTTGTCCACAATATAATCATTTTAAGGATTCATTTCGATTTATACTGTGTGTTTTATACCAATTTAAGATATATCTGTCAAAGTGCTGTATGTTTCTTTACTATCATTTTATCTTATTTTGTGGGTGTCCGTGGCCGAGTGGCTAAGGTTGTTGACTTCATACCACTTGCTCCTCACCACTGTTGGTTCGAATCATCCTGTAAGTGACTTTAGATTCTTTCATGTGAGACTGCTATCCAGTAAGCTATCCATGTCGATTGTTATATTGTGCAAGTTCTTGAGACGATAAACCGAGGAAAAAATTGAGTTTTAAATATCTTCATTTCCAAGCAAGATACATGTAATTACATTCATATACTGAGGTTAAATGTTAACGCAAAACATTGCAAAGCATATAAATAGCATAACAAATATAGCTCACTGAAATAATGGATTTGCTTTTCATGATTAGTACGCATAAAATCAGTATATGGTGATGTCGCCAGGCTCTTATAATATTGAAAATGCTCAGAGTCCAGATAACAGTGACAACAGCGTAAGTCGTTGGAATTTTATCATTTCATGTTGAATCAAAAATGTACTTAACATATTTCGTTTTCATTTTTCAACGAAAATACGTTTAAACAATTAGTTCTGTACCTGATGTTCATGACACAAGGTCTACTTTATCGATACATTAGTCGTTTAAGGTAGCTCGCTACTTTCCGACCGATATTTGACAAAATCTCAGATCTTGATGATTTTTGGTAAGCAAACATGTAGATATGTATGCTTTACTTCCATAGTATTATTTAATAAATAAACAGCGTTACTATGACGTCAATGCGCCCTCTATAGGTTTCGGTGAAATTGCAGTTTTTTATCAGTTAATCGGTCTGTTCTTGTCAATTTTCATCCGATTTACTTCATTTAAATTTTATAATGTTCAGTAAATGTATGTCTTTGTAATTATGTATTTCTTTAACATTTGCTTAATAGTCTGCGATTCTTCGTTATTTTTTCTTACGTTTTGACGTCCATTCTGATGCGAATATCGTGCGATATCCCAATAAAGATTGTGAAATTAAACAAAATCAACACGGTGAATTTTTCTATAATTTTTCGGGCATGTAGTGAGATAGTGAAGGAAGTATTTATGCGATAAAAGTATATGGTCAACGCGAAAGATATTTTGCTATTACTGTTTTAGAACAAAATTAAGGGTGAGTAAAACGTTATATATATTTTTGACGTCAATAGACATTGAGCTTCAAAGAACTAACATTTACAAGCTTACCATTGTATT
Organism: Ruditapes philippinarum; assembly: GCF_026571515.1. Taxonomy (NCBI): domain Eukaryota; kingdom Metazoa; phylum Mollusca; class Bivalvia; order Venerida; family Veneridae; genus Ruditapes; species Ruditapes philippinarum. The sequence continues at coordinate 142,429 of NW_026862014.1, read as the reverse complement.
CAGTAATTAATAATTATGATAGGGCTACTTCGAAATTAACGTGTCTTCTTATTGAAATGTTTGCCCAAGGTTAGCATATCTATTACCCGACTGTGACTTTTATTTTTGATTTTCTAATTTACTAACTGAGGCGTGATTTGTATTGTTATTTCGGGGAAAAATTTGGCACTGCTTTAAATTTCACTACCGTAAAGTATAAAATGACACTTGGAAAATCAAGATTCGAACACTCAAGATTTAGGCATGTAAGTTTTACAGCATTATTTGGGAAGGAAAAGCAAAAGCGTTGTGATGTTAACGCGCCCCCTATTTTTTATAAAACGGTCTGTTTTCTTCTCATTTCTCATCCGATTTTCTCCGTTTAAATTTTATCATATTCAGTAGATGTATGTCTTTACATTGATGTTTTCCTTTTAACTTTGTTAAATTTGTGCGATACTGCAGCTAACTTTCCACCGTTTTGACGTATAAATCTGTTCAAAATATCGAACAATTGTGAAATAAATAGAAATCAGCACGATGAAGTGTGTTATAATTTTTTAGCATGTAGAGAAGTTGTATAAATACAAATAAGTTTGTATGAATACAAAATAAAGAATGGATAAAACCTAATGATTTTGGTGACCTCAAATATTTTTCTCAAGAAAAGCGTCACGACTTTTTCGATAAAAAGCATAATTCCAGGTATGAAAAATGTTCTTTTAAAAGTAAAAATCCTGTCAGCTGCCTGCATTTCGATGAACAATTTGAAATTTTATACATGTACAACAGATCAGGGTATGACGGTCTGCAAATCATGTTGGTATTAATATCTGAAAAACTGCAACCAATGGATATGCTTATCTCGAGGAAGACAATTCAGAATATTGAAAGATATAATTGAAAAGCCCACCTAAGTGATAATAATACAAAATAGATCTCGCAAAGAATGTCAGAAAAAAAAATGAATCGCAGTGTTAGCATGCTATGTGTATCTCGGTACTACATAAACTTTCATGTTATTATATGTAACAATTTCGAGTAGTATAAATCAATTAGTAGGACAATTCTGAAATTGTCATTTTTGGTATGGATATGATTGTATCTTTGTTATAATAAAAGGAAAGAAAATAAAGCCAACATTTACGTTTCAAAAAAGTATGATCAACTGGAAGTAACAACGATTTGAACGTTGGTAGTCTCTAGCAGATATTTAATTTAAAACTTTTCTACACATATTTATCCCAGCAATCAGTTATTTTATTTTCTCTCGTAGCTACATACCAGTAAATTATTATTCTGCACTTTTTTCGGCACATTTGTATGTATATCTATTTAGATTGCATTTTAATATGTGTTTTGCACCGGGGCTCGTCTTTCTGTATGTGATTTTATGAAAGTGTTTAAAAGCTGAAGTTATGTAAAATAAATATTCTAACGGGTATCAGATAAGCGACTAAATGTTCTTACTTCTGTCATACAACAATATGCGATTCTTACTTTTTTGCGCTGAAGTAAGTTATTTCATGTAATAATATAACACTTTTTACTCTTTTATTACAATCACCAAATTGTAAAAATAAAACTGAAATATGTATGAGGCTGCGTCCAGCAAATTGGAAACATATTAATAAAAAGCCTTGTTGGATTAAACATTGTAAATTTGCTCATCTAACATATGCATTTCAATAAGAAAATAATCAGCAATTTATAAAAATAAGAAAAAAATCATCAGGTCCCTGTTTGATTTTAAATGTTCGACATAATAAAATTGTTTTCTTGTATATTCTTTGAACTCCTAACGTCTATTGACGTCACCAAAATCATTACGCTTTACTCACCCTTTATTTTATTTCAAACAGTAATAACAAAATATCTTACGCGTTGACCCTATATTTTTATTGCATAAATATTTTCTTTCACGATTTCACTTCATGCTTAAAAAATTATAGCACAATTCACCGTCCTGATCTTTTATTATTTTACAATTGTTATTGCGATGACGTGCGATATTTTCAACAAATATATTCGTCAAAACAGAGGCAAATTAGCCGTAAAATCGCAGTATATTTAGCAAAGTTAAAAGAAAGACATCAATGTAAAGGCATACATTAACTAAACATTATAAAATTCAAAGGGAGAAAATCGGACGAGAATTGATAGAAACAGGCCGTTTTATCGATATAAATGTCGCAATTCCTACGCCGCCGATAGAGGGCGCTTTGACGTCATGGTAACGCTTTTTCTTTACAAAGGTAGCACTCCACACTAAATTTCAAGTTTCAGCCGTCAATGTCCTACAAGCAATATGTCTGATAAATCTGATCCCAAACTACACAACCTGGAAAAAGAAAACACATTTTGTTAAGAACATATATGTCATAACATTGCAAATCTGTAATGAAATCACCCCATGTGCAGGGCCTTCACAGTACTGTAGACATCACAATGTGGGTCTCCAAGGGAATCGAAATTCACAAAGTGACAGTGCAAAAACCAAATTTTCCGACTACTTGATCTTGCTCGCTCAGCTTTAAAATGGTCACAATCTCACCAGAAAACCTAGATTATATATCCACTTGCCCTTAAAAATGATTTCCAGCAAAAATGTACCTCCATACAATGATTTTGCATCACTCGAAACACTTCGGATGGCCATATTTCACACATACAGCTGAAATTCATTAAATGCATGCCTTTTTCCTAATTTAAAAGTCATAAACAGCAGAAAAACAACATCTAATTTAACCATTATAGCTCTATATGTGAAAATTAGCATTCTTCTAAAGCTGTATCTCCTAGAATAAGTAGGTGTTATCAATTGAAGCACACAGCAGACACAGCACCTTTAATACATTTCACAAAGAATTTCTGGTATTTGAGTTACCTCCCCTTTTTAAAGCTGACTTTCTGGTACTGTGTTTAATATTATTATGAAATTTCATCACCATTGTAGTCAGTGTGTATTCTAGAGTATTTACATAAAGTTTAATGAGAAAAAACAAGCATTGAAAAAGTTTCATTTTACCTTAAGGTAGCACTCCACACTAAATTTCAAGTTTCTGCCGTCAATGTCCTGCAAGCAATATGTCTGATAAATCTGATCCCAAACTACACAACCTGGAAAAGGGAAACACATTTTGTTAACAACATATATGTCATAACATTGCAAATCTGTAATGAAGTCATCCCATGTGCAACAGTCAGGCAGTTAAAAAAAATTCCAACTCATTCCGTAAAAGCCAAAAATCTATAGTGGTCCGAGACCCAAAACAACATTTTTCGCACCTCCAGCAAAAAATACCTGCAAATATACGGTCTACAGAAACTCTGTCACTGCTTTAGCAACTCCATATACATGCAAATTATCACAAAGAAATAGGTGCTTGGCCTTGTTGATTTTTTGCTATTGCTGAAAGTTTGTACCCCCCTGTAAAATTACATGTTTTCATCGAGCATGCTGTTTAAAAGCAATGTTTACAAACAATGGCGGCCTTGACATCAATAAATATCAGCATGTGATTTCTAACCATGTTTTCGAATTTGACAATGATCATATTACATGTCACAAAAACAAATTTCATGCTGAAAATGCATTTTAAAGACAACCAGTCATTTAAATCCACAATAGTCACTATATCCATGAATTCCTCCCTGGCCATTCGAAGCTGTGGCTACTTTTAGTGTGGTGTGCTGCCAAAATAATGCTGCGGAAGTAAAGCTTGCATATCTACACATTCGCATACCAAAAATCATCAAGATCTGAGATGTTGTCAAATTTCGGTTGGAAAGTAGCGAGCTACCTTAAATCATTGTAACTTGTTTTCAATTATACTTTCTCAAGAAAAAATGTTTTACATCCAATTACTCTCTCACTCTATCTTTAATTTGCTTATACGTATTAGCCGATACCCAGGAACAGAATTCACCTATACACATACTTTAATTTACAACTTTGGTAACCAACTACTATTTTATTCGAGTGTTCACTTACTCCAGTTAGTGCACGAGTTAATAGTTTTTGATCCATATATAGAATAAATTTGAAATAAAGTTATTGAAGATACAAACTATTATCTGTTTAAGAATTTTCATATCACAACATCCCACATGTCCCAAGTTATCGATTATATACTCAATGCCTGAATTCTTTCTAAGAATATCTTCGAATTAATTAATCTATGGTTATATCAGATGGAAATTTGTTTTGTTCATGAAATTATTACTAAACCAATATTTTTTTCATTTGATATTCCGTGGTAAATACTTGTTCAAAGATTTAAATGTGCATGCTGGTTATAATTTCAGGGCATGCAGAGACATATCACAGATGAAAATCCACAACCAGTCAAACGACAAACTGGAAATATGTTTCACTTAAATTGAAAATAATAAGTGTGTATGATTTCAGATTCAGATTGCTAACAATATTTCAACTGTCTAGACCAATAAAAAACCAGTTTGATATTTCGTTAAATTTTTCTTATTCTGATATCTTATATTAATCATTAGCGTCAAATTGAAGAGATGATTTGTTATATTTTACCTGATATTATAGGTTAATTCGTCTGAAATTATAGGTTCATTCGCACGTTACAATTGTCCACAATATGATATCTTTGGGGTTAATTTGTAGATTCAAAATTGCAATAACTGGTCGAAAACTTTTCAAATAAGTAAACAAAACCTAAGTTAATTACTAAATAAAAATGCTAATTCATTCTTAATGTATTATGTGCAGGGCAAAAGCCATTTAAACGAATTTTATTTTATATTTGACGCATTGCAGTTTTTATTTGCACACATTGTATCATTTACATGTTTAAAGAAGGAAGAAAACAGTATTCGTGCATCTACTTTACATGTGAGGCCCTTCGGAACAAAAAGGTCGGATACAGTTCAATATATTTTCAACTATGTAATTCTTAACCATTCCCAGAAAGAGAATGCATAAAAAAGCGTATTCAGATTATTTCACCAATACAAACAAAGACGACCAAAGAAGTTTCGTTTGTTATCGAAAGAATGTGCGATGGCCTTAATTGGTGGTACACAAGTATAATTTGTGATAACATTGCAGAGATATCCGACAAGTTCCCTCTCGTTGGTTTTGTCCAATGTCTTCAAGAGAAGGGCTGGACATAGACTTGCGCTTAATGGAAAATGTAAATGAATAAAACGTTGTATTGTAAAAATATATCAATATCAGAGATCTGTGTATTTGGATTAAATTTTCATTTCACAATACAACAGTTATCGAGTTGAAAAATGAATGTATGGATAACTTAATACTTTTTGCCATTGTAATGTTTCCGTCTTAAAGATAATTATATATATAGATTTTTTCAGTAGTTTGAACTTGTAACAGGAGGCTTTTCAATGAAAACGGCCATTTTTTACAATATGCTAGTGGGATAAAAGGTTAATGCTAGTGTTCCATTTATTTTAAAATGCTGAAAAGGTATATTGGACAAAGGTACTAGATAAGTCGCATGCTTCAAGACATCATTATCTGGGTATTCAAAAATAACTGTGTTTTTAAATAACGACATTTTGCCGTTATGAATGACGTTTTCAATTCAAACGATAATGTAAGAGACAATATAGTATAATGTTAAACATTTAACTCGTCTTTACGATATGTTGTATAACTCAAATGACGTTACGTCAAAATATGCCCGGCCGTGCAATACCATTTTTTCGGAGTCACAAAACGACACGTGTATTGATAATGCAGAATGTGCAAGAACTGTTTTCTCGGCTCAGATCTGAATATTCCTCCCTTAGATGACAACATATGAATTATTTGTAAACCATCAATAATAACACTTTCATTAATATTGATTTTTTAACATATAAATCCTTAAAAACTACTATTTTATTAGTCGAAACGCATGTTACAGAAACACATATCCCCCAGAGACGAGCCTGTGGAAAGTGATAATCGGCCCTTGTTAAATAATAGGTCCAATACTAAGATTAGATAAGATAAGAATATTTTATTACAGTTTAATTCACAATATATATACAATACCTTTTACAGATCTAATCTACAATTTACATATAAGTTACCAATCAATTAATGATTTGTAAGAGACTACATATCTATATTAAACAAATGCACTTTGTAAGATTTAAAATCTAAAACTGTCCATGTATTAGTTCACAAATTTCTTAAAATATTAAGGTTGACTTGAATTTGTTTAATAATCTTATTATTACAATTCATTTTTTTTTACAATTTTGACTGCACACACACAACATCTATCATACATATACGTATTAACTTAATATAGGATTCGTTAAAAGAAAATCAAATAAGTAAAAACTACAAAGCGGCTATGACCTAGAATATAATTAAAGCACTGAGTTGTAAAGCATAGGTATGCTGACTATTTCCCCCCTTACATGTTCCTTTTTTGACAGTCCTATTTTGGAGGAGAACTGTCTGCGTATGTGCAGACTATTCCTCTCCATGTTTATTCTTATCAATAGATTAATAATGATTTCAACATTTCAACATTTCAAGAAATACACAATTGACGCAATGGAATAACAAATATCAGACAAATTACATGCACAAAAATTGCTTAACTAGCTAGACTAACCAGAACAAAATCTACAAACTAATTACACATAGACTTTACTTGTATTTGTTTATTTCTCTTTTTCTTTCTTCTTTATGATAACCAATATCATGGTATTTGAAAATAATGCAAACAGAAATAACTGACATAAATTTATGTGTATAAGTTAAGCCTAAAACAAAATAATATAACACTTGCACTTTTTACGCTCAAAATTTAACCAGTCTCTCTAGAAGTTGTTATAACTAAAGCGGCTTACCGCAAAAATGTCTTCCGATCTTTTAAAATGTTATAGCAGATTTTTTGCAGAAACATACATTATTTTTCGTTATTAAGAGTCAAAATTAGTTTATATATCATTTAAAGCTAAGATTTTTACAGCCCTGACTTCAGAATATAAAGTGCAATCAAAGAGAACATTAACAGGTTAATTTTCATATCTTCCAGTCTCTTATCTAAGAATAAATTAAAAACATCTAAATTTAGTATATGCAGATCTATATTGAAAGGTTATATTCTTAAAAAGGTATTGTTCAGTTTCAAAATCTTTTTTAAACAACCTATAAGTTCTGAATATGTTACCACACTTTACTGTCATGGAATGATTCCTATCTTTGCTGTCTATTATCATCCAAATTATTTAAATATCAGATTATATATATTCTTACATTTTGGCAACTTTTTATGTAAAAAAATCTATTTTCATTTTTTCTGCCATCTAAAGAATGCGCAGACGATCGATATAGGGCTATCATGGTCCTCTTTCATGATAGGGTCTTTATCATACTGTACTAACCTATGAAAACTAACAGTTTTTAACCTTGACTTTAATTATTATATAAAGCTATTGACAAAACTTTTTAAGAAAGGCATTGATTACTTAAAACTGTATACAAGTCTTTCAAACTTTGAATTGAATATCTGCTATTATGTTTTTTCTACCGTTATATCTTGCATATGCCTTAACTGGTGATACACCTTTTTTGGAATATTGAATAAGTCATTAACTATTTAGTACCTTTTATGAAAAAAGCATACATTTATACAATTTAATTTTAGAAACACATAGGTATCGATATATATTGTATCATAAAATGTGTTTGTATATCGAATAATTCACAATATTCGTACCATTATGCCAATTTACTCGATTTAAATATAATTGGCTTGTTATGTAATGTGCTTTGTGTATTTAAAACTCTTCATTTTCGAGTCTTAAAAAATACTCTACTCTGTCTGCCGCATTGTGCATGATTTGTCTAAGTGCAAGTAATAGAGGGATGTTTGTCATAGGCTCTAGATCATATTCATTTTCATAATTAATGACTGGATGAATATTAGCTCGTCCGATACCGAAAACTTCACTGGCTATTTTGACAGCTTTCTCAACTTTAACGCTACGAAACAGATTGGTGATGTCAGAATTTACTTCAGAACAAAGTTCATCCACTCTTGTCAAAATAATAACCCGAGGAACGTCTGCAAAATAAAAAAGCGATTAAACAAACAGCAGCTAAATTTAAGTGACCGATGGTCGATGCCTTAAAAATCCAGGTTTGCATTTAAGTGTTTGGACGTTTTTTAAACCCGCAAATAATACAACTGGCTAAGTTTTATTTATAATAATAAAAGGAATCGAAATTCGTGTTGTCCAAAACATGATAAAAAATGTAATTGCATCATTACACGAAACTGGTCATAATTCAGTGACAAACTTTGTCATCTCTGCTTGTCTTCGCTCTTTTGGATTTTCGAAATGAAAAAGCGAGCATACAACAGAGGGACGACACGTAAAATATGTCGTTATATTTGCATTTCATCTGCTGTATTTTTGTTTATCGCATTGTTGCATGTGTATGGTTATGTTTTCGCTTTTTTTTGCATTGTTGTTTTTGTTTTTTTTAACTTTTTTGCATTGTTGTGTTTTCACTTTTTCGCTTTGTTGTACTTTTACATTTTCGTATTCTTGTCTGTAGCAACCATGTTTCATGTATGATTCAAATATTATTCACAAGAACATTGAATCACATTTAATGTATAAAATGCAAACATGCGAAAAAAGCGAAAATGCAACAATAAGAAAATGTAACAATGCGAAAAAGCAAAAATGCAACAATGCAAAAATGTAACAATCCGAAAAAGCAAAAATGCAAAGAGACGACAATATAACAATTTGTCACTCCTTTGTGTTTTCTCATTTTTGAACTTTGAACTAAAAAATAAAATTACGACAGATGGAATGCGAATCTACGATCTATTTTATGTGACGTGTTTTTGCCTTTCTGTCGTAATTTCGTTTTTTTTTATTTTTTTTTTTCTTTCTTTTTTTTTTTGCCTCGAAAATCCAAAATTCTAAACACGAAGAGAAGAAGGATAGAAAACTTACGTTCTCGTTGTAAATTATTCTGTAGGTGTTTAATCTGTTGTAAATACCCGACTGGAATACCGTCACATATGGTGCGTGCGTTCATGACATAAACAACACAGTGCATCTGGTGATCAAATGTTGGAATCTCTCTGTATTCAGCACTTCTGTTGGTGATTGGACTCACGGGATTGAACTGTAACAATATAAAATGATTTTCTCGGCCTTTTTATTATTACAATAGAATAAAAAAATTATCTTGCAGATAGATTGGAAATTTGACAAAGATAACATTCAAAATGCACAAAGTGTAATTTAATCGTATTATAACATTTTCACATTAATATACTTTCATAACAAAAATTCTTTTGAAACAGATTATATTAGCACGATTACGTAACAAAACTATTTTTTCTTACTTTGTATCCTTCCTTGATATGTCCCTTTATCAAGAAAGTGATATCATCTACATGAAACCCACTTCCAGTATTTGGTTCAACGCCCATGCAATCAAACAAACTATAGTCGTGTAATAATGTCCCCTCTGTATATTTGTCAAGCTGTATTAAAATAGGTTTTTAAAATTTATAAACACAAGACAATCTATACCGCGCAATATAATTACAGTTCTTAGATTATTTTAATACATGTATGTTGTTGATATTTTTACTAGTTATATTTAACTGTTTTATCGTGATAAATATATTAATCAATAGAAAACACAATATCAAATGAAACTATATATTTCACAATATATTTTTTTACATTACATGCAATTAAGACTTGAACAAATAGCCATCTGAACTATTCGCACCATATTAAATAAAGGTACGGACGCAAGCTTAAGCTCATAAACGACGATTTTACTGCAATGTATTTTAGGATCTTACATATTCTATAAAATGAGAAACCTTACATTGTGTGTCCAGCTTGTTTCAGCATTGCCTGTTCCTGCAATTGAATATTTTCGTCCTTTTGCAATACTTATAATTGAATTGATAAAACTTGATTTTCCTGATCCCACTGGACCTACAAGTAGTATGTTAGGCCTTTTATTCGACCGTATCTCTTTTATTTCATTTAACAAGTTGTCCTCAAGCTGAAAAGTAACAAAATGCCATTAAAAGTTGTTTGTAGACAGCACACAACATACAAACTTAACTTTCTGAGATTACAATATTTTTATTTCTAAATATTTACATAGGGATGTTTATGATTCAACACTAAAGTGACATTGAAATCATTTTGTCATTGTCAAATTTTGTCAAACTGACTATATATTTGAAAAGACTGACAGTTGTATTGACCAAATAGTCGATATTCAAAAATGTTTACAGCATAAATTAATATGCCTTTAACTTTGATTTTTTACAATGTACATATAGTTAAAACAGACACTAAAACAATTTTCAGAATAGGAGAAAAGTAGTGTTTAGGTAAATGGTTTAATTTAGGCATTTCGATCAAAATTCTGCTATGCTAAAGCTCTTTGGCCTACTTCATTATTCTTTGATGTACAGTCATGGACATCGGTCTATGTGCACATATTTAGATTTGAAATTAAACTTTGATATAAGTTGACCTAGATTTTGTTGATATGACATACTTCATTGTCCTTTGAAATCTATCTTTGAATTGTATTTGTACCCTGTTTACATTTTTAAATGTAAAATTGAACTTTCATGTGCATCTACAAAAAAAAGAACCATGTGCACAGATTACGATGAAGAATTTAACTTTGATATAATCTTACCAATGTTATGTTATGCGACCTACTTTCGTATCCTTTTATATATAGCAATGAAATTTGGACTTTGCGCATAGTTTGCAATTTAAAATTGAATCTTTGTATCAGCTAAAATAGACTTTGACATTCTCTCTCCTTTGATGCCCAGCTATTAGATGTGCACTAGTCAGAATTTCGGATGTAAAATTGAAAATAAATACCTTCTGATCTAGATTGTGATATTGATACCTACTATTTTACGTACAACTATGAAACTGGGAACAAGTGCACACAATAAGATGTAAATTGACATTCAAATCTAAGCTGACATAGTTAAATGACCGACTATATTTTTCCTTTCATCTAAAGCTATGAAATATGTCGGCCATTTGGAAAGTTTTAGGTGTAAAACTTAACTTTGGCATTAGCTCACTTATGATAATGAAGTGTTAAATGACACGTGCATGAAGTATAACCCCGTTGGGTCATTAAGTCATTCGTTTATTCCGTCTTCCCGTCATTATCAGTTTCAGTTATGGCAACATGTGCTCACATTTAACTCAAAACTTGACATTTGTATATAACATAAGAAAATGCAAATCGATTTCGAATTCGGTCACAGTCAGATGATCTTTTACAGAATTATGCCCCTTTAAGCAATTTACTTTCTGTTTCCGTTTATAAGTTCCCAAACAGATGTGTACACTAAACTCAAATTCGATATATGGATACGTCAGAGAAATGTGAAGGTCAAGTTCGAAAAGGTCATGTTAGTGTGATGATTTTTAACAGAGTTATTCCCCCTTAAGTTTAAAAGAAAATCAGTTTCAGTTCATTAACTCCCAAAACAAATGTAAACAAAATGTAAATGAAACAAATTAAATTTTAGCTTCAGCACTTTCTTTTATGGAAATGTATGTTTAAGTTTGAGACGTATGTGCAGATTTTTTCAAACAGAAAATGTAAATTATGTTCGAGTTTAGTATTGGTCTGATAATTTTTCACACATTTATTCTTCTTGAACTTAAAAAGAAGACATTTTCAGTCACCTTTTTAACTTTTACAGGAAGGTATATTAGAGGTTTACATTAAATGTGCTGGTATCGGAAAAAGTCACATTTTCAGATTTTTTTACAGTTACCCTCCAATAACTTTGAACCATTTAAAAATTCACAATTTCTTATCATTATCTCTGCTACAAAAATGCAATATGCAGTTTGCAAAAGGTACAAAAATGAATATTTTCAGGGTCTTGAACAGCGCATAAAAATGGTTTTGGCTTTGGACTTTGCATAAAAATACTTTGTGTTAATATCGAATAGTTTTAAGACCTTGAAAGAAACAATAGTTTGTGCAAACACAAAACTTAATTTCATTTTAACATTGGAATGTGCGGGTCCATTCGTGACGTTACCACACATGCCGAGTTTCTATACAGCCATCATATTCTACCCACGTGGACAATTATTATTTTACATTTTTAAGCTGACATTCGAGCATATTTATAATGATGTCAAATAAATTTACAAGAAGCTTGCTAATAATGTGATAACAACTAGTTGTTTCCTAACAATAATGATTTTATCAGAAAAAACCTCACATTGCTGTCAATTAGAAATTGTTTGATTAAAAATCCAAAATAAATTTCGGAACGGTTGTTCTATAATGATAGCAATGAGTTTTCTAGAACATCTTAAGGTGTGTTTTAACTATTTTTGTTTATTTATTTTTGAATTTTTAAAGACGATTTTTACCAAGCAGTCGACAAAGTTTACCTTTTTTTGCTAGTAACTACTCGGTGACTATCTCTCCAGATAACGCCCTTAAATAAAGTGACTATATTTATTGTAGAAACATATTTCATTTGTGTATTTTTGTTTGTTTATTTGTTTGTAAATTTGATTGTTAATAAGTTTGAATCTTTTTTTTTTGGTTATTGATTTCTTTTTCAAACAGTTTAGCATTAAATCTAGTCATAACTGAAAAAAAAACAATAACACCTTGCACAGAGCTTGAAAAGGTATAATGTTTTCAGATCCTGTAATCTCATTTTCAACTTTTGTACGTAAGGGTTTGACTGTGCAGATACGAGTTGAAAGTGAACCATCCAAAGTGAACCACTTTCTACATTTGAACAAAATAAGGCATATTTTATCAAGTAAAGGCCTCCGTTAGCAAAATTAAAAAAAAAAAAATTTTGCTCCGGTGACCTCTTTGTTGCACAAAGGAAAGGTAGAGTTATAATACTTTATCTTTAAAAAAATATTAAACATAATAAATTATATCATTGTTAGGGTTAGGGTTAGGGAGAGATTAGATGTTTAGGAGAGATTACCTTAGCGTTCCAAACAAATGGCCGTCGCCATGGTTTTTCAGTGAGCTCTGCCGGTGGAGGAGTCTTTGGTCTCGCCGGTGCTAAAACTATGCATGTAACAATCGTAAAAAAACAAATGTATATTGAATAATAAAACGAAAAGAATTAAGTAATACGAAAAGAAACAAGGCATGTATTGAATTCTGTCTCAATTGATTTTTGTCAGCAGATAAAAACTACCAAGAGCAAATTACGCGTTTGTTATATGACTTTATTTCTTTACTTTTTATTTGGGTGGGGGTTTCATATTTGAATTTATGTAGTTATTATGCATCTTAAATCTTATCGCATATGTCAACGGTTTCAATCTCACGGAGATAACATATTAAGTGCTATGAAATTCCTGAAAAACGTTACGGATTTCGTCTGATTTTTATCCTCTTTTTGATATAACACTCGTAAAAATTTCATTTTTAAATTGTGAGTTTGTAATGCTTAATTAAACTCAGGTAAACTTTAATTATTAAGCTTGCCTTAGATCACAAACATACTTTTCTTCATTTTTCACCGCTATTTGCTTAACATGTAGTAGTTTTGAGTAAAATTTCAAATATTTTGCTCATTCGTACACAATAACTTTTCTATTTGTAATCTTCTTCGTTGTCATGCTTTATTACCATATCAAAATGGAATGTTGCCAGCATACAGCCTCTACAGTAATAACTAACATTTTAACTGTCCTCGTCATATGATGCTGAAGGGTCGAGGGAATCCCAAACAGCACTTTACACATTTTATTTCATGTATTAATATCAACTGTATAAAATAAATATCAACTGTATAAAACGACAAGAAAAAATGATATAGCATACATTTATAATTTATATAGGAAAGTTGATTAATATGAAACAAAAGTTGCGCATTTTTGTTTAAATAACTGTAGATGGAATTTTCTTGCTAAAAGAATAATGAGCTTGATCGGAGGCGTCCTACCAAATTCCATTCTTTCCTATATCTAATAATGTATTTCTTTTAATTTAAAAGCTGTATTTCTGTTTGAATTGTATTGAAATTGAAAAAAAAAGATTTGAGTCAAAGAAATGTCAAATTTCCATTTTAAAGTCTTCATGGAAATATGAACTTTTTATAACATGCATTTATAGTAATGCATTATTTAGTGGTATATGTGTTGCACCTTGTACAATTTTTCTGTCAAATTCTGTTCTGACTTCAATTCATTGAGAATTGAGAAGCCTTGAAGTATGAACGCGTGACCAAAAGAGATGCCCAATGCTGTCATTTTCTATATTACAATTTGAACAAAGTTGTGAGTTTTTCAATTTTAGTTTGTAAAGGAACTCATGTAGTGGTAACATTCTAAATTGCAGCCATTGTTGTGTTCTGATGTTTTTAGTGCTGTTCAATGGTAAACTTTATCAGGATTTTCATTTGTTTTGTTTAACTAAGAATTTATTTTTCCATTTTATCTGACTTGTTAACTATAAAATTCAAATTTATTTATTTTGTTTTAAAGAATTTCTTAATATTACATGTACTTTTGATTTCCATATAATGTAGTTAATCTATACTCAAACCAAACATATTTTGAAAATATCTTTACTCAATATTATAGTTTTTTATCAAAAATGTCATTAACATTTTTTTGTACCAAAATCTGTAAAAACACTTTTATCACCAAATGTGATTATAGAATAACAGTTCATTAAAACAGTTTTTTGAATATGTGTAGATCTACATAAAAGTGGATGGCAACATGTTTAAATTTAGATTGTCCCTAAAAAGTTAAAATTGTGTTATTATAAAAAAATGCTATATTTTTATCCTAGCCATTTGATACAGGATTAATCAAAGTTTATTGTAAGTCCTGAATGTCTTAAATTGTTCATATGAATTGAGTGTTTCATTTACATACGTTAACGTAATACGCTCATCCTAAGCAGACAAATTGGTTATATAATGATGTTGATTTTGGACGTATTTTTCATGCAAATTCATATTGACAGTACAAACCAAAGGAATGCACTAAAGGTCGTTTTTGTGTAACATGTTCGTCAACTTCAGTTTTAAACCTTAAGTTTCCTTTGTTAACGCTGAAAGTGCAGCAACTACTATGTACATTTTTTGTGAAGATAGGAATTATGTCTTCGTATAATACACATGCATTTCTATATCTTATTTGCGACTGGTAGATTTTTGTGTCAATAAGCATGCACATATGTCTAGAAGCTAACATTTTGTCTCAGTTTCTCATGTTTTAAGCATCCGCCTTTCTTAAACAGACACTATATATTTGGGTTTACCTCAAGTTTCGGCTCAGTAATTTGTTATATATTTTATACTATAATAAAGAATATAATAAAGAAGTATAAAACAAGGATAACCTTTAAACATAAACATTCTCGTTGACAAAAGGTATAAGGTTTAAAAGGTTTAAACAAATATCAACTCAACTTAAAACATGCAATTATCATAGTATTGCAAGCAATACATTATTCTCCTACGGGTAAGAACCCAAGAAACATTCTGGAAAAAGCGTAATCCTTTTAATTGTGCCATTGGATGAATAATGACACGAATGAACGTAAAAACTAGATAGTTTGTCTGTATCAAAGTAATGTGTTAATTAAGGGATAAACAAGCAAAGTTTTCATTTGTTCGTTTTGAATTTTCCATTAATTATTCTGCTAATGTTCTAAAACTGAATACACTGGGCAGTCATAGGGACAAAACTTTTCTCCTTATAAAGAATAAAAGTGTTGGTTCCTAAATTGACCCACGTGGGTCAGGTAAGGGCATTAAGATTTCAAAATAATTGTCACAGTAAACTCTGGAAACGTTAAAGAACATGTCAAATAAAAGACTTAGACTTGTTTCAATCATACAATATCCACAATATCTGTTTTTGTAACGTCCAGTGTTTGTTCAAGTCACATGGCTTGTTTTAAAATTCATTTCATTCAACATACATAGATATATTTACGCTTCAAACCAACTATTCATATAATTTATTCAGAAATTCATGCTTGAACTTTAAAAACGTGTAAGTTTAGCTCGATTTCAGTACATAAGATCATTTTAATATTTTGTCATTAATTTGCCTGAGTATCTCTTTAAGTTTCCCCTCCGAGTTAGGACATTATGTTTATACTACATATGATCAAAGGATTCAATTTTCTCAGGATGACTATTTATATTCCATGTTATCGGAACCTAGGCAATAGACTTTTAAATCAAAACACATATTATGTAGCTGTTGATAATGAATTTATATTTCACATTTGAAGTAAATCGTCCAAGAAATAAAAAAGCTAATTTAAAAGAAGGTAAATAATGAACAAGAACAAATCAAAGTTTAAGTAGATAATTATTCTTGAAATGTGCACGAAATAATGTTTAAGCTTGTCATATTATATTGAAGTATTTGTTTAAGAAATGGATAAAATATAATTTCTAAAGCAATGTAAGTTCAATGAAATAGTCTAGTAAAGTACTTAACTGACGATTTATTCTAAACAAAACTTCTTGAGTATTGAAATTGTGATTTTTCGTTATAATTATAAAATTCTTGGTGTGAGGGGGTTAGTTAATCACGTGACATTAGATACCTTTTTATAAATATAAATACATGACAATGAGTAAAAGCTAAACAAAACTAAATAAAAGCTATTTCAAAACAAGTTCTGAATTTTCTCACACATTTTGTAAGTGATAATAAGAAACATGTATATGAAGTTTAAAGTAGATAATAAAGAACTATCAAGCTATAAAAACGACATTTTTGTCATGAAAACTCTTAAATTACATGGGAGTAATTCTGATATTGTTTATCTTAAAAATTTTAAAATTAATCCTGGAGGCATTTCAGTCAGCAAAATTATATGCAAATTACAGACTGGGTTTGAATGAGACTGTAAGTAAAAGAACTTAGCAACAGCTTGAACATTACTCATTTTGTTAACATCAAAAGGTAAGCGCTGTCACATATGACTTTGTTGATGATCAGAAACATTTATCTGACGTTTGAAGTAAATTCTTTAAGACATTAAGAAATGTGTAACCTTTGTATCGTTTTCTGTTTATCACTGGTATATTGTATCCTCCGTGTTATGTTGTATTCGGTTGGTATTCGCCTGTTGTGTTGTGTCGTCGTTTGTTTGCCTAACTGTGGTAATGTTTTGTATAGTCTGTTTCGTATGAGAGGTCACTGTAAGTTGAAAGGTTGTATGAATGTGTTCACTAATATTTCACGTGCATGACCCTAAAATCCCCGCGAAACCTTTTCTTGCTTAAGTAAAATATTTCCCTTCGCCAGTTCCACATTATACGAGTAACTGATAACTTACTTTACAGTATAGTTGTTGATAGTAGTAGTTACTTATTAGTAAACTTGAACATCATTTATGGACAGTTCTTGTATGCTGATCCTGGTAAGAATTTATATATTTCTAATGTCATATTTATTCTTTTCCATTGATGAATTGGATGAAATGTGTAATTTTATTATTTTGTAAATCAATTATTTGTAATTCCTTTGTATTTTGTTTGTAGGCTCGTTTTTGTATGTCCGACAATAAAATGATGAAATAAAAGCAAGTCTTCAATCATTTATCCCCGGTTACAAATGGCTCCCCGACGATGAACTACATACGAGCTTGGGTCGATGGACAGTCTTTCACAACCGCTTCAGGTACGCCCCAGCCGGGAAAACTTAACAGCTTTTCAAGATGGAGATAGACGGATGTTGTGACGTTGGCACGTACCGGTACAACTCTACGCATCATAATGGTGTATTCCCCTGTCCCCTTTTAAAGAGCTCTTTACCCTTATAATGATCACATTCCATTTTATAAAGGCCAAAATTCTATAAACTGTAGAAAACATACGTTTTCTAGCCCTATGTAATCAGGAAAGGATCGCCGTGGAACTATTTTCATCGCGGAGGACGACATATTCAACTATGCACGTGCAGAAACTTTAGTGTGTGTGTGAACTTTATTTTGTGTATTTGTACATGTAATACTATGTGTTTTATAGTGAAAAGTATGTATATTTTATTGGATTAAGGATGTAATGTAAGTACTCTTTCTATATAATTATTCTGGTCACTTTGGTAGTTAAATTTTGAAACCGTATTGTTACTTGTGTACTGTACAGTTTATTTACATCAAAGTTAGGCTATCTTCAGTTAGGCATTATTCGTTTCAGTACAGTACATTTTTGATATAAGAAGATTTTTCTTTCCTACGAATATTTTTGTTTTCTTGTTTTCTTGATATCTATATTAAATTTCTGCGATTTTTTTATCATTTGATAGACTTACACATATCATTTAACGGTAATACCAAAATAGTGTAAAAAAAACAATTACTTTTTTGTGTTTTATATAATTATATTGTTTTTTTTTAATTTGGAAGTTTGCCCTATATTATCCAATATTGGCCCATATATACATGAGTTCATTATCTATTACAGAGGAGTGTTATATTGATATTAGTACATAGCTGTTATTACATAAAGCTGTGAGTAGTATTTGACAGCATAGTACTGTATATTAAGATACTTTAGAGTCTAGATCCTAAAGAAAATAGCTTCTATTTTTTTACTTTCAAATCAATAATATGTCTGAAGAAGGAAGTAAATCAAGCTTGGATAGAACTTCTCCTCAGCCAGATATGCAGGAAATTTTGAAATTTATTGAGGACAGATATATGCTTATACCCAAGACTAAGCCCCCACATATTTAGGATACTATTCCGTCTATATCTACCATATCAACTGTGTCATTTGATATTTCTGGTACAGGGGCACCATTATTTGCAAATACAGGTACAAAACGTAAGGTTTTGGTTAGTATTCCTCCACCTATTTCTTTACTAAATTTGAGTCTTGGTTACCCATTAGCAACTTGATCTATGTCTGAATCTGGATTTGCAAATCGATTTATGGCTTCTACGCCTGGTCTCTCTTTGTCTGTTCCCAATCAGGTAACAATGCCCCATTCAGTCATTCCCAAGATTCCTTGTTTTTCAGGAGATGAACCTTTACCAAAGAGTGAAGTTCCATATGTTGTTTGGAGAAATGAAGTTCAATGTCTGTTGACAAATCCGGATTTAACAAGGTCTACTGTTCTCCAAATTATTAGGGGATCATTAAGGGGTACATCTAGGATCATGACAGTACCATTAGGTCAAAATGCAACTGTCAAAGAAATATTAGGTAAACTTGATGTTATGTTTTCAGAGGCTTCAACTAAGGAAGATTTGTTGACTCAATTCTTTAATAGTAGACAAAATCCCAATGAGTCGGTAACTACATATGCATGTAGGTTAGAAACCCTTTTACAGTGGTCAACTCCAAGGCTTGGCAAGGAATGACATTTTGCGTCATAAATTTTGGACAGGTTTATATTCTGATATGCTGCAATTTCAGACTAGGCATAAATATGACTCTCTTGATGACTACAATTTGTTAGTTCGAGAGATAAGGAAAGTAGAAAAAGAGACTTCTATTAATCCTACTCAAACGTCTTCTGTCCCATCAACTAAGCATACATTAAAACATACACCATTGTCTGCTGAATCTTCTTTTGAGCAACAACTGTCTGCTTTAGAAAATAAGTTGGATTCTAAAATAACCAATATGGAATCTAAACTTTCATCTTTTAAAGATACTATTGAAGCAAATATAGATTCCAAATTTAACTTGATACTTCAAAAATTAGAAAATCGAAGTTCTAATTTCAGGTCAAGTCCACACAATAATTTTGGAACCAACACAAATAACAAAAGCAGGTACAACAACAACAACAACAACAGTAGCAGCAACAGCAATAACAGTAACAACAACAAAAACAGTAATTCTCACACAAACACAAGCAACACCAACAATAACAACACAAATTTTAGTTCTAAATCTGATTCTAGAGGTAGAGGCAGAGGTCATGGTAGATATAACCCTCGGGATTCGAACCAATCAAACTAATAACCGCCTCTGTTGCGGGCAGAATAGAGGTTGGTAATCTTAGTGTCACTGAGCCCAAATCATTTGTAAATAAATCAAGTAGGACTCAACATAGTTCAATTGTAGAGAATCTTATTGGACCTGCAAATGAACACAGTGTTATTGTAAATGGAAATACCTTCAAATGTCTGCTTGATTCAGGTTCTATGGTTTCTACCATTAGTCAGTCTGTATTTGAGACTTTAAATCCTAAGGCTACCTTAAAAGCTTTAGATTCACTTGGACTTACTCTCTCTATTGCAGATGGTTCTTCATTGAAATATTCAGGTTATATTGAAGCGACTATATGTGTTCCATTTTTATCTTCTTTTAACCTTGGCATTCCTATTCTGGTAATACCAGACAATGATTTTAATATTTCTTGTCCAATAATTATTGGAACAAATGTACTTCGCCGTTGTAAAATGTTTGTGAAGGAAGTACCTGAGGAATTATCTATTCCTGAACAGTGGCAAATGGCTATGGATAGTATTGACTCTCATACTTACCCTGTAAAGGTGTGTGGAAAGAAAAGTGTAAAAATACCTCCATTTGAGAGTATCACACTTAATGGTATTACTAGGAATCTTGATCAGTCTATATGTTCTGTAGTTACTGAAAGTCCTGAAATCTTTAAAGGGTATACAGTTTGTCCACGTGTCATCAAAACACATAATGCTGTTTCTGCAAAAATATCAGTCAAGGTTTGTAACATGACTGCTAAAATATTGACTATCAAACCCAAACTTTAAGATTTTATCAGGTTCTTGGTAAATGGAAGGGCATTTTTTGTACATCTACTAAAGAAATCCAAACCACTGATTTGATTGAACATTATATAGAATTGGAAGATGAAGCTCCTTTCAAGGAACCGTATCGCAGAATACCTCCAGCTTTATATGAGGAAGTTAGGCAGCACATCAGAGAAATGTTAGATGCCAATATTATAAGGGAATCTAATTCGCCTTTTTCCTCAAATGTTGTTCTTGTGAGAAAACCTACAGGTGCCCTTAGATTTTGTGTTGATTGGCGTAAGTTAAACAACAGAACACGCAAAGATGCATACATGTTACCACGCTTTGACGACACTATTGATGTCTTATCTGGTTCAAAGTATTTTTCTAAAATAGACCTTCATTCTGCATACTGGCAAATTGGTTTAGCAGAGTGTGATAAGCCTAAAACTGCTTTCTCTGTAGGAAACTTAGGTTTCTATGAGTGGAATAAAATGGGATTTGGTTTAACAAATGCCCCCGCTACCTTTCAGCGTTGCATGGAAAATGTATGGGTGATATGCATCTCAAAGAGTGTTTAATTTTTTTAGATGACATTTTAATATTTTCTTCCACTTTTGAGGAACATATTTCCAGGTAAGAGTATGTCTTTCAACGACTCAGTGATCATAATTTGCGTGTCAAGCCTTCCAAGTGTGGATTTTTCAAGTCTTCAGCTACATATTTAGGGCATGTTGTTTCTGCCAATGGCATTGCCACAGACCCCAATAAGCTTTCAGCTGTACAAGATTGGCCTGTCCCTATAAATATAAAAACACTTAGACAATTCCTTGGATTTACAGGGTACTATCGTAAATATGTCCCAAACTATGCCCAAATTGTACAACCCTTGAACGAACTTTTACAAGGTCATGGGGACAACAAACGATCAAAGGGGTCTAAGAAAAAGGCTAAAACACCACTTAACCTTTTCCCTTATATAAGCGTGTTTCGACGGCTTTTTGCCCCCCCCCTTTTTGAGGCCTCATACAGTGAAAAAATGCCCTTTTTAGGCCCCAAACACTGTTTTTCGTTTGAGAAATGTTGTTAAAAAAGTGACAACTTTTTCGGCGCCGTCTCCCATCCACATATTAAATCAGGGGGTTGCCAGAAGGTGTATGTGCCCCCTTCTGTTTGGGGGGTTTGAAGGGGGCGGAGTCCCCCTCATCTCCAAGAAAATTTTGGACATGTGACAGGCTAAAATGGCCTCAGGTCGATCCGATCGTAGGGTAGCTAGTAACCGACGCTGAAAAGCCTTTTACTCTATCTCAATTCATTGAGAAGTTGCAGCACTTTGAAATCAGTTTTGATGGAAAAAAACAATGCAAAATAGTGATTTTTGGCAATTTTGAGACGTCCCCCCGTTGCCATGGTAACAGGAAATTTACCATTGAGCATGCTGTTACAGAGGCTATGGTGTAGTCAACATTTGTGCCAAGTTTCATTAGTATTGAAGCATTTTTCATACTTTCATAGCAGTTTGAACTTGTTACAGGAGGCTTTTCAGTGAAAATGGCCATTTTTCGCAATATGCTCATGGGGTAAAAGGTTAATTAAAAAAATAAAAAATGTCAAAAAAACAACAATTTTTCACGAAATTTCGGTGTTAGGGCATGTGTTAACATGGAAAATCTAGTTTCTGTGTAATTCCAAGATTTTTCATCATTTTTTGTTAACCTTTTCCCTTATATATAAACGTGTTTCGACGGTTTTTTGCCCCCCCCCCTATGAGCCCTCATACAGTGAAAAAATGCCCTATTTAGGCCCCAAACACTGTTTTTCGTTTGAGAAATGTTGTTAAAAAAAGTGATCACTTTTTCGGCGCCGTCCCCCATCCAAATATTACATCAGGGGGTTGGCAGAAGGGGGATATGCCCCCTTCTGTTTGGGGGGTTTAAAGGGGGGCAGAGTCCCCCTCATCTCCAAGAAAATTTTGGACATGTGACAGACTAAAAATGGCCTCAGGTCGATCTTAGGGTAGCTAGTAACCGACGCTGAAAAGCCTTTTACTCTATCTCAATTCATTGACAAGTTGCAGCACTTTGAAATCAGTTTTGATGGAAAAAAACAATGCAAAATAGTGATTTTTGGCAATTTTGAGACGTCCCCCCGTTGCCATGGTAACAGGAAATTTACCATTGAGCATGCTGTTACAGAGGCTATGGTATAGTCAATATTTGTGCCAAGTTTCATTAGTATTGAAGCATTTTTCATACTTTCATAGCAGTTTGAACTTGTTACAGGAGGCTTTTCAGTGAAAATGGCCATTTTTCGCAATATGCTCATGGGGTAAAAGGTTAATTAAAAAAATAAAGATTGTCAAAAAACTACAATTTTTCACGAAATTTCGGTGTTAGGGCATGTGTTAACATGGAAAATCTAGTTTCTGTGTAATTCCAAGATTTTTCATCATTTTTTGTTAACCTTTTCCCTTATATATAAACGTGTTTCGACGGTTTTTTGCCCCTCCCCCCTATGAGCCCTCATACAGTGAAAAAATGCCCTATTTAGGCCCCAAACACTGTTTTTCGTTTGAGAAATGTTGTTAAAAAAAGTGATCACTTTTTCGGCGCCGTCCCCCATCCAAATATTACATCAGGGGGTTGGCAGAAGGGGGATGTGCCCCCTTCTGTTTGGGGGGTTTAAAGGGGGGCGGAGTCCCCCTCATTTCCAAGAAAATTTTGGACATGTGACAGACTAAAAATGGCCTCAGGTCGATCTTAGGGTAGCTAGTAACCGACGCTGAAAAGCCTTTTACTCTATCTCAATTCATTGACAAGTTGCAGCACTTTGAAATCAGTTTTGATGGAAAAAAACAATGCAAAATAGTGATTTTTGGCAATTTTGAGACGTCCCCCCGTTGCCATGGTAACAGGAAATTTACCATTGAGCATGCTGTTACAGAGGCTATGGTGTAGTCAACATTTGTGCCAAGTTTCATTAGTATTGAAGCATTTTTCATACTTTCATAGCAGTTTGAACTTGTTACAGGAGGCTTTTCAGTGAAAATGGCCATTTTTCGCAATATGCTCATGGGGTAAAAGGTTAATTAAAAAAATAAAAATTGTCAAAAAACTACAATATTTCACCAAATTTCGGTGTTAGGGCATGTGTTAACATGGAAAATCTAGTTTCTGTGTAATTCCAAGATTTTCATCATTTTTTGTTAACCTTTTTCCTTTTATATATTCGTGTTTCGACGGCGTTTTGCCCCCCCCCCCCTTTTTTGAGGCCTCATACAGTGAAAAATGCCCTATTTAGGCCCCAAACACTGTTTTTCGTTTGAGAAATGTTGTTAAAAAAGTGACCACTTTTTCGGCGCCGTCCCCTATCCAAATATCACATCAGGGGGTTGGCAGAAGGGGGATGTGCCCCCTTCTGTTTGGGGGGTTTGAAGGGGGGCGGAGTCCCCCTCATCTCCAAGAAAAGTTTGGACATGTGACAGACTTAAAATGGCCTCAGGTCGATCTTAGGGTAGCTAGTAACCGACGCTGAAAAGCCTTTTACTCTATCTCAATTCATTGACAAGTTGCAGCACTTTGAAATCAGTTTTGATGGAAAAAAACAATGCAAAATAGTGATTTTTGGCAATTTTGAGACGTCCCCCCGTTGCCATGGTAACAGGAAATTTACCATTGAGCATGATGTTACAGAGGCTATGGTGTAGTCAACATTTGTGCCAAGTTTCATTAGTATTGAAGCATTTTTCATACTTTCATATCAGTTTGAACTTGTTACAGGAGGCTTTTCAGTGAAAATGGCCATTTTTCGCAATATGCTCATGGGGTAAAAGGTTAAGTGGGTCTGGGGTGGAGCATAACAAAAGGCCTTTGAGTTAATAAAGGAAAAGTTAGTTTCTCCATCAATATTAGGTTGTGCTGATTACTCCTTGCCTTTTATCATGCACACGGATGCAAGTACCCATGGTCTTGGTTAGGTCCTTTTACAGGAACAAGATGGTAAGGAACGCGTAATTGCATACGCAAGTCGTAGCCTCAGACCAAGTGAGCGTAACTACCCCGCCCATAAACTAGAATTTCTAGCCCTTAAATGGAGCATTACAGATAAATTCCATGATTATTTATATGGAAATGAATTTGTCGTCAAAACTGACAACAATCTTTTAACCTATGTGACTACCACAGCTAAGCTAGATGCCACACAACATAGATGGCTTGCAGACTTAGCCAACTACAACTTTACTATGGAATATCGTAGTGGTAAGCATAACATGGATGCTGATGGCCTATCCAGACGACATATTTTTCAGGATGAGCTTAAGGCTATCTACCAAGCTGTTATTATTTCTGCTCCTATCATCAACTGTACTTCAGGTGCAGCAGCCCTTCAGATGGCCACTGAAGAGGCTGATGTAGCTGATTCAATTGCAAACATCGATTGGTTTAATGAGCAGTCCAATGATAGTACTTTAAGTCTTGTAATGAACTTCCTACGTAGCGGTTCCCTGCCCAGGGGGAAAGATACCAGTATTAAGCAACCTGCTGTACAGAAGTACATTAGAGAAGCAAATCGGCTTTTCATAGAAATAAAAATTCTGTACAGAACCGCTACATTGGATGGCCAACAAGTCAAACAGCTTGTCATTCCTGAATCACATAGGAACATCGCCATGAAAGGTATTCATAATGATGCCGGGCATCAGGGCAAAGAGAAGACATTGTGGCTTGGTAGACAAAGGTTTTACTGGCCTGGTATGGAAAAGGACATTTTCAGTTGGGTTGAGAGATGCGACCGCTGTATCAAGCGTAAGACTCCATGTAACAAGCCTTTCGTCGAACTGAAACCTATCCATACTACCAGACCAATGGAATTGGTTTCCATAGACTTCTTAAAGCTTGAGCCCAGTAAAGGTGGTATTGAAAATATCCTTGTAATAGTGGACCATTTTACACGTTTCACACAAGCTATTCCATGTAGGAACCAGACTGCAGCTATCACAGCGAAGGCACTCTATGAAGGGTATTTTCGATACTACGGGTTCCCAGAGCAATTGCATAGTGACCAAGGTCGCAACTTTTTAAGTCACACAATTCAGGAGTTATACAAGATTGCTGGCATTAAGAAGTCCAGAACTACTCCATATCACGCCATGGGAAATGGAGGTGCTGAACGTTGGAACCAAACACTCCTGAAAATGCTTGGAACCCTTGGAAACCACCAGAAGTATGACTGGTCCATTAGGTCAATTAGGTCCATTGGTTCAGGCATACAATGCCACTAAAAATGATGCAACCGGATATGCCCCTTACTTTCTGATGTTTGGTTGGCACCCACGGCTTCCTGTAGATGCTTATCTAGGCACAGATCCTTCAGAAGAGGACACGGGGGATCAGTCCTCTTATGCATCAAAACTCCATAGCATACCGCAGGGCTGCAGAAGAAGCTGGTAGGATGGCTGCCAAAAACAAGACCATATATGATCAGAAAGTGAGGCATGCTCGACTTGATGTTGGAGATAAGGTACTGATTCGGAAAGTTGGAGTGAAAGGGACTAACAAGTTGTCAGATCGTTGGGATGAGGAAATTTATATAGTCCTTTCTATACCCAATCCTGACATTCCCGTGTATAGAGTTCAGCAAGAAAACAAGAAGGGCCCAATTAAGACTCTACACCGGAATATGTTACTTCCCTATCCTTTTACTCAACTTGTGGAACAGGAGAGTATCAAACCTAGACCAGAAAGCAGCTCTCGCAAGAGAACTCCTAATAAGTTCAGGTCGACAGCCGATACTCTGTCCGCTGAAATCGAGGATTCCACTGATTCCGATTCAGATAATACCGAAACATTATACCTACCTCCACCACTAAGACCCCAGAAACGTCCTAAAGAAAAGTCCAGTAGGTCTAAACATACTGTGTCTGTGACCCCAGAACCTTCAAAGGCTATTGAATCGTTTCAGAGTGACTCCTCTGCAGAGACCATTACTCTATCTGACCATTTTTCAAGAATTGATGGTTTATCACCGCAATCAGAGACTGAGACTAATTTGGTAAGTGATCAGGAAGTTGGCTCCACCCCAGTACCTGACCCTGAATTTCCACCTCCAAGTCCTCGTCCTGTAAGGCGCAGAGTCCCGTCGCAGAGATACGGTGAATGGGTTTTTTTAAATTTTGAATTTACTTAATTAATTTCTTCACAGAAATTAAGGTCAGTAAACCTGATATATCAATGTTTCTATTTTAGAAATAACTAGGAACTATGTCTGAACAAATCATATATGTTTTCATGTGTTCATTCAGTTTAAAAAAAACCAACAAATTTGTCTCCACATCTGCCTTATGTGAACAAGTTGTTGTTTGTATGTGGAGAAGTTGATCTTGAAGTATTAGAGAGGATGACGGATTTATTATTGCATACTAGTACAAGTGTACTATGATGCAACTTTGTCTATCTATTGTAAATATTTGTAAATAGATTTATTTGAATACTGAGCTGAATCATATATATGAACTTATTTCAATTAAAGAAATTAATTTATTAATTTCACATTACAATTTAAAATTCATTATAAAGATATCAATAGATTTATATTTGTCATTTCGTAAAGACAAGAAATAGACGTAATTGTTGTGTATTATTATACACATATGATTTATTGAAGATAATTATATCCTGATGTTTTTATTTGAAACTTAAATATAATTGAGTTATGGAAATTTCAGGAGCCATTTCCTTAAAGGGAGGGAATGTGTAACCTGTGTATCGTTTTCTGTTTATCACTGGTATATTGTATCCTCCGTGTTATGTTGTATTTGGTTGGTATTCGCCTAACTGTTGTGTCGTCGTTTGTTTGCCTAACTGTGGTAAATTTTGTATAGTCTGTTTCGTATGAGAGGTCACTGTAAGTTGAAAGGTTGTATGAATGTGTTCACTAATATTTCACGTGCATGACCCTAAAATCCCAGCGAAACATTTTCTTGCTTAGGTAAAATATTTCCCTTCGCCAGTTCCACATTATACGAGTAACTGATAACTTACTTTACAGTATAGTTGTTGATAGTAGTAGTTACTTATTAGTTAACTTGAACATCATTTATGGACAGTTCTTGTATGCTGATCCTGGTAAGAATTTATATATTTCTAATGTCATATTTATTCTTTTATTCTTTTCCATTGATGAATTGGATGAAATGTGTAATTTTATTATTTTGTAAATCAATTATTTGTAATTCCTTTGTATTTTGTTTGTAGGCTCGTTTTTGTATGTCCGACAATAAAATGATAAAATAGAAGCAAGTCTTCAATCATTTATCCCCGGTTATAAATGTAAAAACTTTAATCAGGAATCTTGACGAGGTCACTGACGCTTGGTGGGTAGTATAAACATCGATATGCTCCCTATAGCCAATAATTAAATGATGTGTTTCATGCTTCCATCTATCTAAACTTCAAGTTTAATTTATATATACAGTCTGTTTTTTAGTAATCATAAATAGTGTTATATTTGCCAAAGTTTAAAATAGAGAGAAACAAAGAACCCCAAAAGAATGAACACAACGACAAAATTGAAAGTGTTTCAGACTCGGTTTAATTAAGCCTGTTTATGGACGGTAAGGCTATTGTTGCCGTTTTAAACACTTATTTTCAACACAGGAACAAAGAAAAAAAACTGCATTATCTCTAGCCTGCAATCTATCCATTTTACAGTTTTTGTAAACTATTTTCAGCACTTATTGCATGATTACGGGATCCGCGTTTGTGGACTAGAAACGGCCCGATTTTGAATGTAAGGCTCTTGAAAATGCGGTATCTATTATTTAAAAATAAAAAACAAGCATTTCTTAAAGCTGTATTTACTTATATACGCTCTCGCTGCATGTTCAATTGATGATCTAGATATTTTGTTAATTTAGATAAATCATTTATGGAGCAGCTTGTGACAATGTTTAAATAACCCGTTTATTAGATGTATGTTCACAATGTTATCGTCCGTCCCTGAGACGGAATGGTTTATCATTCACTTCAAGTTCACATATTATAATTATGTATGGGAAAATTTTATGAATATGTGAGAATGATACCTAACATACCGTTCACCTTGTACTTTATCAACAAATTGATGACTTTGTCATATATATGTGACCTCTATTCATTAGATTGATTTAAACCGTTTAAACCCTTATGTTACAGGTATGAATAAGATATTTCAATTCATGAACAATATTGCAAAGAAGAAATGTGTTTCAGTACGCTACTTTAAACAAAATAACTTTTCAGAGCTATTATATTGTGCCTACCGTAAATTGAAACTTGTTTAGTAAGAGGAAAGAAATGTTAACTGATTTAGTACGTATTAAGGGACTTTGTAAGTGAATGGTGAGTTCGTATACGATTAGCAAATTCTGCATTCATCGTGGTACGTTCACGACTACACTAAATAGAGGATGTGTCCCTTGTTAGACAAATCTAAGTGTATCAGCTAGGATTAGATATAAATGTATCCGTCGTTATAAATTGAAGTTCAGACGGAATTGTGCTTGTAAAATTACATCCGGAAGCATGAGATCATTTCCATATAAATTTGTATACATAGGTATTCAACCATAAGTTAAAACTTTTAGGCATGCAACACCCATGCCAGTTTGTTAAAGGTCTATGACAAAGCATTCGATGTTATTCTTAGTATATCCTACACGTTTTATATATTATAATTATAAATTTGAATCACGTCAAACATATCATCCACTACATTTGTTCAAACATGCGCTCCAAGTAGACAATGAATAGTACGCAATACGCGAAATAAACAAAAGATAAAACAAACAAACAAACAAAAACACACGTATTTCACATTAATTCCTAAACTGCATCTTCTGCATGCTTCATTACACTTTTTCTTATCGATACACATGACCGCCTTATACCACCACATCATATTATAATAAGGTTAGCAGTTAGAGCTACATTAAATAAATTTCATAAAAACAGAAATAGCGACATTTCATTAATAAATTGGGTTTCATATCGACTCCAGATTTTATTTTGGTGTCAAGACAACCAAAATGAGTTTTATAAGCATAACAAGAGCGATCAGCAATCACATGTGCCGCCTCATGATGGCCAATTTCATGTTGGGACAAAGTTTGTGACAGACGGACAGACAGACGGACAGTGCACAACTAGACTTGGTACTGATCATTCCTGTAAAGTTTGGATAAAATTGCACCAGTAGTTTATGTTGAGTAGTCCGGACAAACTTTAAAAATTAAAGGGCCATAACTCTGACAAAAATCATTGAACCAGAAAATGCTGATAATATGCACAACTACCCTTAGTACTGATCATTCCTGTAAAGTTTAGATGAAATTGCACCAGTAGTTTATGAGGAGTAGTCCGGACAAGCTTTTGTGTATCTGGCAACACACAGAAAAATACACCTTTTTTATCAAAGGGCCATAACTCAGCCAAAAATCATTCAACCGGAAAACCCTTGCAATGTGCGCAAGGACTTGAGCTACAGATCAATCCTGTAAAGTTTCATTGAAATTGCTTTAGTGGTATAAGAAAAGTAGTCCGGACAAACTTTAAAATTAAAAATTATTAAAGGGCAATAACTCTGCCTAAAATCATTGAACCAGAAAATGCTGACAATATGCACAACTAGACTTTGTACTGATCATTCCTGTAAAGTTTGGATGAAATTGCCCCAGTAGTTTATGAGGAGTAGTCCGGACAAGTTTTGTGACGGACAGACGGACAGACAGACGGACAGACAGACGGACAGACGGAGAAGTGATCCCTATATGTCGCCACTACTCCGTAGAGGCGACACAAAAATGGGCAACCTCATTGTGGCGAAATCAAAAGTACAATTTATGTTTGCATGAGAAACTCCGCCTTCATATTACCGTACATCAATGTTAAATCAACAACATGACTATACGCAGCAGTCCTAATTTAACGGTTTATGTCCGCATTGTAACGGATGTTTTCATACAAATTTAATCCTTTTTATGAGATGATTACTTTTTTCTGAACCCCAGGCCTAGTGCACTGTGAAGCTAAAACGGTTAAAGTGTGTTTGCACAAGAAAATTTCATATTTACTGTGTTCCGGATAGCAACTATAACAATGTGACGTAGCGCATACACAAGCTGATTATAGTCTTCATTTGCATGTTAAAATTCGTATACGAACTTTAGTGTTACCGTGGGGTTTTCCGTTTAAAATCCTAATTCATGAACAAGATTTGATGAGATTTACAACAATAATATTAAAAAGATTAATGGAACTGTATAATGCTCGTTTTTTTAGGCCGACGGCAATTTTTTTTTACATATTTCTTTAATTTAACTTTAAATATCTGTATTTCTCATATATTCTATAATTATATTTTTGCCCATTTTCTTACTTGTTTCAATGCTTATAACTTTACTTACAAGTAATAATTTAAACACAAATTACATTAATAGAATCAAAAATTCAACAATGTCTGACAGCATTGCCTAAAATGTAGTAAACATCAATTAGAAAAAAACGCATATGCGTGCCAAATGTAAGCTAAATTTTTAGGAATTGGTTCGGAATGTGCACACGTTTTGTTGAATAAAGGTTTAAGGGAGCAATAATAACCGAGATATGACATTAACTACGATTTATACATAAACAACAACTTTGGCCCTGTTTCTGATTTGATCTCTGTTTTGTTTCATACTATTGAAGAGAGCGTCATTTAGTTTAAAACTCATGCTTAATAGATTTTTATTTTATACTAATTTATTTTAGTTCGATTGTGTTAGAAAATATAAGCGTATGGAACATAGCAGAACTTAGCAATAAGCGATATATTTCTTGCTCAAGAAAACAGCGGTTTGCCCCTAACAGGGTTTGAATAAATTTGGTCAGCTATCCTACGATTGCTAGTCCTACATGTTAACCACTCGGCCAGGCAGCCACTTTATAACTAGCGATTTAACTCTGAATAAGGCCAAGGTGACGGCACAAAATTGTAAATAGTTATTTCTTTTAGCTTCGAATCTTGATATGGGTCGCTAATTGATTTATGACTGTAAAGATCTATCAATTTGAATTGAATCCCGACATTATGGGACAAAATCATTCTAATTAACCCTTTTTTGGTAACATCTAAACGTGCAGTCAGTGCATCATTTCGACAAAAAAATATATTTTAAGCTTAAGAATCAGTATTTAAGGAAATAAATAATACATTTGCATTAAATTTTGTAAATCAAATTTCAAAAATAAATTTCTTCGAAAATAGGTAATAAAACATATACAAAAATGTAAAATTAATCAGACGTCAGGAAAAAGAGACATTGCTTTACCAGAAAAGAGATTTCCCATCCTCCTCTGTCTTGTTTTCTATAATTTTCCTGCACTGCACAAAATGAAAACAACGCTTGAAAAAAAAACTAATGAATAAATCAACTTTAAACGTTTATCTCAATGACCAAAGATTGCATTGACTGAATTATATTTAGCACGCAAGCAGTACAGATAACTTTATTTCGCAATATCATTTAAATAAAAAGTAGTATGCTCTGGATTTCGGATAATTTAGTACACCTTGTCGAAATTATTTCACAAATTTAAGAATTTGACAGATGTTTTGGCTTTAGTTCAATGAAAAAGTAATTACAGACTTCTGTAACGTTTGTATCTTGTTTTCGACAATCTCATACAAAATGAAAATAATAAGGTATTTGGCCCGTTCTTCCTTCGAGTTAATCTTGGAAATACCTGAAGATGAAAAGGTGTCTTCAAAAGGCTCAGACTCTAACACACCATTATCTGTAAGAACATATGACTCAGCCAGGAGATGTTCATCTGTTCTGGCTTTGTCTTCTGCACAAATGGCCTTGATGACATCTGTAAAAATCTGGAAAAAGTGAGTCTGTACATGAGAGATAATGAATACGCGCAACATCCCTCACGCCCCCTAGCACGGGCTTGAGCGGTATTAAATTCTAAACACTTAATAGTGTTGGCATCAATGAAAAACATGATTTCCTCATCTTCTTGAAGGTGTGGCCTCCTGCTCAAAACATCAGAATCACTGTTTACCTGACTTGTAAACGGCTTTGGAGTTGAAGTTACCAAAAACAACTAACCATCTGTGACCAGTAGCATCTAACTTGGCAGAATAAGAGACATATGTAAGTGGGTTGTGTTCATTTCGGACAATCAAGGTGTTTCAATACAGGTAGTCATGAAACTTCTCTGAAATGGCCCACTTCATACACAAAAACTCCAACTTGTGTGCTTGGTAGTTCTTCTCACTGGCACGTAAACATCTGCTGGCATAGGTAATAACACGTTCTAAGCCATACACTACCAAGACCTTCTGTAGAAGTATCTACAGAGACAAAAAATGGTTTTAAAAAATCAGCATAACCAAGTACATGTGAATGAGTTAAAAGATGAATAATAGTGTCGAAAGCATTTTGTTGCTGAACACCCCAAACCCAGGGAGTTTTACTCTTCTTTGACTTCTTGGGTGCTTTGTTTGTGGGATGACTTACTTAGTGATCATTAGGAGGCTAAGCGATTAAAGCATAATTTCTTTGCAAAAACGCCTGTAATACCCTTTAAAACCAAGAAAAGTACTTTAAGTTTTAACATTATGTGGTTTTATTATGGCCAAGTAGTCAAAGGAGCAATTTCCTTAGTCTCTGTATAGAAACCTTCTGAGGAAACAACATAACCTAAATAAGAAAAACTTGAACTAAAAAAATCACACTTGAAGGTTTTAATTTAAGATCATGTTCTCGAAGACGCTCAAAACAATGTTCTATTCTGTTGAAATGTTCATCGAAAGTCTGCAAAAGAATTCAAACATCGTCTAGAAAAAAGAGACACTCTTATAAATTTAAATCGCACATACAGGTTTCCATTAACATTTGGAGCGTTGGTGAAACCAAAAGCCATTCTCTCCTATTTATAAAACCCAAGTCTTCCAACACTTAAAGCTGTCTTGAAGCTGTATTGTCTTTGTCCTCCTCTGTCATCTCGACTTGCCAATATCCGCTACGTAAATCTAATTTGGAAAAATATTTAACATTAACAAGTGAATCTAACAAATCATCTACACGAGGCAAGGTATAAGCATCTTTGATGGTTCTTCTGTTCTGTTCACGCAAATCTATACAACATCTTAAACTATTATCTTTCTTTTTGACCAAAAACAGCATTGCTACAAAGATTTGTTATATTACTCATGTGTTTTAACTGTTACAAACGTAGTCAAACACATTTATAATTACGCTCGAGCGTATGAAAACATAAGTATTAGAAGACAATTTATGAACATAAACGTACAATAGATTCGACGGTTTTACAATATAGGTCAATCAAAGTAGTGCAAAGTTTTTTTTCTGATAACATATACAGGATAATAATTTCAAACAAACGATTAATTCGCACGACCGCTATGTAGTCAAGAACGTATTTTATTTCATAAGACGTAAAAGTTAAATATAAAAGTTTTATAAACTTTGTTTTTGTTTCAAGCCCGGACTTTTTTTTCAAAGTGGAACAACAGAAGGTAAAATATTTAATGAATATTTCTTTTAATGATAACATTTTGCAAGTGCTATACAGATTTGAGCATTATATGTTGAATTTGTCCGTCGGTATTTTCTGTCTTATTTTTACAACGAATTATTTGTTGTGCCCTTTCCGACATTGTAGTATGAGTATTTTGTAAAGGTGGATTATTATAAGATTTATTATTTCTCTTGACATCAATAGAGAAAACATCATCACTTTATATCGCAAAACATCTTATGTACGGGTTTTTAAAAACTTAAAACATAAAGAATGGACATTAAATGTTAAATGTAATCTAAAAGATCGTATTTTTTAAATAACTCTAAACAAAAGAGATGCAATGAGAGATTGTACTTAAAAATGAAGTAGTTTTCTTTGATTTATTTTTTTTATGCTACAGCATCGATACCTTTTATTTCATATGAATTCCATTTGCAAGATTGTTGTGGTGCCAAACACATAACCTTTTTTAATGTTCCTATACCAATCGAAGAACGCGACAAAAACTATTAAGATTTCATATGAAAATTAAAATGAAAAGAAAATTGAAAAGAAAAAAACGATCGTCAATTGTACAAAACTTCACACAGTCTAAGAGTAATTTATTTTCGGACAAGCGCCCCTGTCTGACAAATGCATTTAACAAGCTAAGAGTCGTAAGAAATACAAAATACTCAAATTCAATATATTTGTGGCTGTATTTTTTGTCTATAAAGTCATTCTTATGTTGAGAACACAAAATTACGTAATATGTAACAAAAGACTATCTTCATTTTAAGAGTATCCTAAAGAAGAGTACGATCCTGTTTTGGGAATTTAATGTGAGCTACATTGATTTTCGATTAGTATTTTGATAACCAAAAGTTGTGTGCTCTCTTCATGTATATTTATATTAAGAAAATATTGGTAATGACTTGTTTATTACCCGTTTTGGTCTTTAGGTTATATTTAGCCTCAGTGTTAAACATTCAAATGATGTTTAACTCTGGAATGAATAATGCTAGAGTCATTGCGGCTTTAATACTCTTACCAATAAATTCCATTCATATTTAATCCGTTGAATGAGAGCATTGTTTTGAAATGATACACTTACCTAAATGGCGAGTGTGCCATAAAGTTACAAATAGACATGTAATATGTACTTCAAAACTTTAATTTATTTACACCTTTTTGTTTTCTTACATCCATCAATGCTTAACAAACGCTCATGGTATTTAATAATTATATTGGCTTATTCAATCAAACGGCTCCATAAAAACTGAATAGCATGAAGTTTCAGTCTATAAAGTGAACGACCGTGTTGCAGTTATGTTGTATGTTGTATTCTTGTTGAAGAACATCTTATTCTCCTCATATAATTGTTGTAGTTTTCCTTGGATTATTGTGCCAAAATTATGGATAATTCATGTCATTCTTTACTAAATTTGTAAAAAAAGATTTTTTTTCTTTTTGTTATTGCATCCAAATCTATCTTTAATCTTTTCTGTGCAAGGGCAATTTACCACAAGCAACTGTATACATGGAAACGATTCACTTCTATCAACGATCTGCGAAATGTGTATATCTACAGCTTTTTTATTACAATCTTTATCATTTATCATTCACACGTCTCTTCAAAAGCGTTTCCTATATATTTATTTTTTCAGTTATGGGTGCCAAGAAAAGTACTTTGAACAGCAATGCAAAGAATCAACAATGCAATTATGTAAGGAATTTTTATTCGTAAACGCAATGCAAATAAAGACAATTTTAGACAACATTCTTTATATTTAGTATACATTCTATTGCGTTTTGTATATAGGAAGGCTGTCCAAATTAGTCAGGGACACCAGCGTCTAAATAAAAAATATTCAATATCAAAACTGTCTCGACGATAGCTACAAAAGCGTTACAGGAGGGTCCGCTAACTGTCTTGCATGCTTTATTTCTGCATTGGCTCTGCACATTCTATTTTGACCACACAATTAGTTTTAAAACAACATTTTATCTTATTTATCATGTATGAGTCTTTTCAATAAATCAATGGTAAAACGGAACACAATAATCATAAGTATTTCTGAAAGATTTTTACCTGTTTACCGCGGAAGTAAGTATTCAATTGATTTACTTGTTTGAATGTTATTTAAAGATCCAGTATGTTTTGTTATTGATATCGTTACTGTGTGTATACCATACTTGCAACACATTATATATGTATATAATTATGCAAATACAATATAAAACAATTTTCAAACATCGAAAATTGTGTAAAATATGTACTGCAAATATTTGTGAACATTATATTTAATCAATAAATTACATGCATTCATTTCTTATTGAAACATTTTACTTAGAATTTATAGAAAATTAATTTCTAATTGCCTCCCTTTATTTACATGAAATGTTAAATTGGGTAATATCTTTATAAATTATGCTTATTGAAGCTTACAATATTGACAAATCTTAATTTGAGCATCATATTTATGAAATAAAACCATGGAAAAAATTTGTAACAGGATCTTAAAAGATTGTCAGATTGATACTTTACATCGCTCGTTTAATTCACGATGAAAAGTCACGAGACACATCAAATAGTAGCCGCTTTTACATTTTTTTGCAAACAGTAGATCAAGAAAATTATAATAAAAAAAAACAAAAAGCTAGTTATATTAAAACCATCGTGAGAAATTGAACGTTCGGGAAAGTACTTTCAATGGAGACATTTCTTATATATCTTTTCACGCCTCGGTCGTCATTTGTTTTTTGAGATTTTTAATTATAAGTTTCACAAACCTTTATTTCAAAACATATTGTTTTGATATTTGCATTGTATATAAGATACTAATTCCAATATTTTTCCCTTTAACAAGCGCAAATCAAAAATGGAATAGAATAGAGGAGCCGCAGTCCACGAAAATTTGAATAACCCCGTCAGGGACTTAAATTATTCCATATGAGGAAACTATCAAGAAAACTATCTAATTCGATGATTATTCGCAATTGATCGATTTTGCTAAAAATAATAAACAGAGGGTGACATGACATCTTTCAAATGGAAAGTCGTCATATGAGTTTCACAGTGTTAGTGCGACGATAAACCAAATAAAGCGTTCTTATGTTTATCAATACAAAAGATAGATGTTGTTACATTATTAAGGTTAAAATATTTACACTATCCTCTGTAAAATATGTTGGGATGGAAAACTTGAGTGTTAATTTAGCAAATAATCGCTTATGGCTTTACGGGATGCAGGCGTTGAAATACAATTTTGAAACACAAAGGCGTTTTACTTCGTAAACATTTTAAACGATTTAGATTGGGATTAAAATAGCAAAACAAACGAGTAAGCAACGCCTGCATTTACCTTCATAGGGCTTGGTTTATACAGACTTTAATTTAGTTCGATTGTGTAGGAAGCTATAAGCTTATAAACACACTTTCGAATCCATTCCTGAAACCAACCAGTACTGAACAATGAGTGTAAATTGTTTTGCACAAGGAAACAACGACTTGTCCCTGTCAAGGTTTGAACCCACCCATGCGGCTAGCGATCTTAAGATTACTAGTCCGAAGTCTTAACCATTCGGCCATGCCGCCACTTAGGGCTTATTTGCCTTAGAAAAGGAAATTGGACAACATTCAAAATAAACAAGGTTAAGAACTAATTTTGGTCATATCTTTGTAAAATTTCACAGAAGTCATCATTCCGTTATGGTATATCCTTATTCCCTTCTAAGTATATTGTTATTCCATCAAACATGTTTATTGTCATAGACAGAGCTTCATACTACATTGCGTGAAATGGGTGGAATATTAAGGACTTACGTTAAAGAAGACAGTGAGGTAAGCAATATATAAGATAAGTGTTACTTAAGTCGTTCAATATAATTATGCACATTTAAGTTGAATCATCCTAAAGATTCTGAAAGAAAGTAAGTGGATCTTCATATCCAGAGACTAGCGTTTCGGTTGCCTCATTTAGCACGTTTATATTAGTTTGACAAACTATAAGTAATTTACCACCCATAAAGTATATTCCAATTTTAATTTTGAAACAATATGCAACAAACTTAAACTTTATTAGATTAAGTTATGTTTGACAAATTCAAGTTTTGGTATTACTCAAAGGTGTTCCATATTTTTGTCGTATATTTCGATCACATATATACATTTTACTTTTTTGTAATTAAATAATCTAAATTTTATAATAATTATTATGATTTTTAGTTTGTTACAAACGAGAGTGTTAAAGTGAAAACAGAGGATTTATCAAGGCTTCTCAGGCTTTTTATGGTATGTATCATGGTAGTTTATTGACAAAGTTCAAAGAACATGTTCAAAACATGAATCAGTCGTGAGCATATGAAATATAAATATCTCATTTCTTCTAAAATAAAACACTTTTCATATATCTATTCCGAGTTGAGTGTTTGCTTATATCTATTCTAAGTCAAGTGCTCCTGATATCATACTTTTACTTTTTATATTTTAGTAGTGGATTATTGCCAAGATGCATAGTGTTAGTCAGATATCTCTGTGCTATATCGTGAACGTAATTGTGACAAATGATATAACATATTTGTTTATGTCCCTGTTGTATATAACCGTATTACATTTTTTAATAAAAAAGAACAACTTTATTCAATTGTCTTTAATTAAGGCGTTTTCTGACTTACAAGGTTTTTGTCCTGTCATATTTGTATCGTTAAACTTTTTAGCTTTATGTAATTTATTTTTTAATATTCCTGTTTTGGAAATAACTGTTTTAGTCCTATAACTAAATGTATCATTTATTTTCTTATAACAGGTCTTTTACACGTATACACACTCTTTATTTCAGACCTTTTGTTTATAGCAACTAACCTTTTCGATCAATCATCTATTATTTAAATACACAAATTAAATGTTACTGGTATTGATAAATTAAATTGGTTTGAAATATATTTATCAAAAAACACATTATATGAATGGTTTTAAAACTTCCTATCCAAACATCCTATTTTCTCGAATAATGTACTCAACCTAATGCCTTTCCCAATTTACAATTGTATATATCTATGAATATGCCGGATGCAAGTTACTTTTGATAATGTACTTTATTAAATTCATTAACAGTTCTTTTCTATATATCCAATGAAGTTTTTGAAGAAAGATCTTTTCAAATATTTTTATATTAAGGCAGTTTCTACTTTTTGCGAATGTCAAGATGAAAGTCGGCTACGAATCAAAAGTCACACAGACTCCTTGCCACCACATTATATTGCTAAAGCGGAACTAACAGTGAAATCTCCTTTGATAAAACCTAAAAGTAAGTTCTTATTTCAATTCACTCGTAATCTTATTAAGAATGACTCTTTTAAAAGACACAGTTTTGTGATATTGATGCTTGTACACTGTCTTCGAAAAAAGACAAAAAGTAACACTGGCAAACCAAATGTCAGCGGTATAAGAACTTGAGAGCTTGTATAACCCTCTTGGATATACCCTTACTTAAATAGCAGAATTTATTTTGTTTCAGATCTTTTTATTCTGTTTGCGTACAATATCATCGTGTGTTGAATTACAGAGACATTCTTTGTTACAACTATGTCAATCATAATCTTTTGGAACCGATATATTTTTACTGCTGATATATCAAAAATATTTCATTAGAAATAGCTGTATACCATTTACAAGACGTAATAAAATTGGCAATAGTTTTTTATTTTGATTTCTTATATCATTCTTTATAAATTAAATGAAAGATCTGTTGATATTTTCTCTTGATATGACGGAAAGAATATAAAACATCTCAGAAAATTCAAAATTGCAATAACTGATCGTCCGAACCTTTCAAATAAATTTTTAAACCTATCATGAAATATTATTTTTTTATTATTTATAATTATTGAATTAATATTTCTACAAAATTATGCTTAATTCTAAAAATATGGTTAATTCACACTTCACTCTTTAAATGTTTAAATGAGATAAAAAGAAATTCAGTCCCTTTCTTTCATATGTAAAGAAACCAGCATAAGTAGTTTCAGGAGGAAAACGTCATATGCAATATTGTACATTTCAGATAAACAGTCTATTTCTGAGTAAACCTAGTCATACTTTTCTATACATCTGATATTTTTACATTCCTAGATAAAAAAGTAACTGGCTTCCTTTTTATGAAGTGTATTCAAATTATTTCACCAATTCAAACCAACACGACCACAGAAGTTTCTCCAGCAGTCAAAAGATTATGCAACGACCTCAAAAAGCGGTACAAATGTATTCTTTGCGGTGACATTGAAGTGACATCCGAAAAGTTCCCGCTCGTTGTTCTGTGTCCA
The DNA here is from genome assembly GCF_026571515.1 of Ruditapes philippinarum. Taxonomy (NCBI): domain Eukaryota; kingdom Metazoa; phylum Mollusca; class Bivalvia; order Venerida; family Veneridae; genus Ruditapes; species Ruditapes philippinarum. Next base: position 101,830 of record NW_026862014.1, on the reverse strand, counting down.
GTTTCTTCAAGACTAGAACCAGACATTGACCATGTTCTCAGTGTGGTAAAACGTAAGTGATGTCCATGTTATATCAAAATTAAAACTTTAAATAAATAAAACGGTGTACTTTACTATATGTTTCAATGAAAAAAATTGTGATTTTGGAAACATTTGTATTTCGAATGTCAATATCAAAGACCTTGTTGTTAAGATTTTAACGATCATTTTACAATATAATTGAAAACTGTTTTTACCAATGAATGTATGGATAATTTATAAGAATGTTCTGTCATTTGTAATTGTCCCCTTTAAAAATAATTATATATTTTCAGGAAAGATGCCGTTTGCTGTTCTACTGATCCATACAAGTTTAGAAAATTCATTACCTATAATACCAACGGCTTCGAAACTTACACACAATGAAAAGTACAAGCATGTTGAGTTTATTGACATAGCTTTCAACACAGACTTGAAATTATATTCTTGTAAGATGAACAATACCGCAAAATGTCAACTGAAATCTTTTTTTACAAGTTTCTTTAAAAAATAACCATTCATACTTAAAAGACAGAGTGAAACACAAAGAGTTATTTTTGCATTATTTATATAACTCTTTTATGCTAAGATGAGGTAATACTATGGAAAGACTTACAACTCGCTATGTCTCGGATATAAATCTATTGACATTAAAATTAAACAGAAAGGAAGTGACATAAAACATCAAACTATCTTGTTTGTCAAAATATATAAGTGTAGCTTCAATTCAGAATCAATGCATGTCAAATAAGGTCAAGAACACCAATAAGCCTGCGCGTCAAGGAAATTGTGTATCTTTTACAGTAATGAAATTTTGATAATGTGCTCATTGTTTTGAACATCAATCCGTCTCTAATATCAGATCACTAAAATTTCGACCTGCATACTTTTTAGTTTATGTTTTTATTTTACATGCATCTATGAAATTCTAAGCTCACAATTTCTAAAAATAGAATTAAACTACGATATTTACTTACCTTAATTAGATTATATTTTGACACATTCCATAATAATACACGGAACATTAATCGTAATCTATTCCCTAAATGATACAAAATATCAACGTAGAATATTAACACAAAAAAGATGCTGTCAAAGACAAGAATAAAGATCAACAAGGCAAAGGCAACGTTCATAGGACGCAGCCCCCGACACACCAAAGTAGGGCACCCAGAAGGCACCAAACCAAAACCTTGAGTGGACATAAGGGCGTTGAAAGGAGAGGGACATGTAATGTGTGAGTCAATATACACTCAAACGGGCCCATATGGGAATTAAAGGGATAAGGGCTGTAAGGATGAAAAGGGGAGGGGGTTCAAAATGGATGGGGATATGGGAAAATACCTACCGTAAACGACAATCCAACAAGACAGACATCACAAAACATGTAAACATTCAAAAACAAGTTACAACACAAACATGAAAAACACGTGAAGGAACACAGAGGGGTGCCGTCTTGGAACGTTTAGTGGTAGTTAAACCACTGGGGACTTTAAACCGGTTTTAGGCGCGCCAAACCTCACTCTTAGCCCCAATATATTCCTGAATGACATGAAAGTGTAAATAAAATTAATCCCCGCCAAGTGAAATTCTAACAATGGTCATGGTTGTAACATTATACGAAATAAATAAAACACATATAAAATTATGTAAAATGTAGAAAAAGGTACAGCGTAATTACCATTACCAAAGAACTCGATGCTTTAAGGGAAGGCAGAGCAACAAGAAAATCACCTACTAGGGCCCGACGGCGCAAGACAGAAGGCAAACATTAACTCAGTCCCAAAGGACTTTTGTGAATGGCATGTACATGTAAAGCAATCAGGTGTTCGGTATAACTAAATTATTTGACGTTTACGATTTCACAAACGTTTTGTCTATAACGGAATGCCTTTTAATCATTTTAAAAGAAATCCAATATATATCTGTAAAATACAGTATCATGCTGTATTGTAATAGACTGGATGATGATAATAAGCTTCTGTAATGACGCAAATTTCCGTTCTTTTCTTCTGTAAAATTGCTGGAAAAATAACATATGCAAAAAACTATAATATGTCTTATACTGAATGATAAAGTATCAATTATACCATAAAATGAAATAAAATACAACTCAGACAAGATTGTTATTATTTTTAAATAAATATAACGCATAACTAATTTTGAACGTGACAGTTAAACTGTTGACAAATTTCACAATAAGACCATTAGGTAGAATACTATAATAAATCATATTATTATAAAACAAAAACATAACCGTTAATGCATGAAAATTTATGATTTTCAAATTCTTGCTGCACAATCCCGTAACTACTGTCAAACATCGTTGATAATGTCCGCAGTTAATTTTTCAACTGCTCGCGATTGACGTCACCAATGTCCCCAAAAATGTCTTCTTTCTGTTTCTGCCTTACTTGTCCTCAATTTCTCCATTACCCTTTCTAATTGTTTAAGCCAATTAAAAGCTAAGTTGCTGTTTCCTAGACTTTTTTCCTTGATAACCATAATCCGTTTCTACGTATCTGGCCTTACCTTTGACAAAATTTACTTATTGATTTTCGAGACGTTCCGACAACATCAATCAGTTTTAATGCGAGTGTGTATTCAACAAATGACGTTTGAATTATGATTGCAATGATAAAAGTGGTTTTAGTGATGCCATTTTTTTCTGACAACGCCAAAAATAAGCCTCGTAACGCTTTGGAGTAATTTTAAATCTAACTTTGCCATATTGTGAAATATATGCATCATAAAGCGCCTGTTGTCAGTGCAAAGTTGCGTATGGCACCGGGTGAACGCTACGTTACGATGGTTATTAAATTCGCTGTAACAGACATGCTATTTGCGTAATCAGATTAGGTATAGTATCAGTTTGTAGGTATTGCTTTCGGAGGATGTGCGATATATAACACTAAGTGATAGGTTAAAAATTCTTCAGCCCAAGTCCGGTTTATTTTTGTGAACCCCTCGTATAATGTCCAGCCCTTTTTTGATAATGCAAGGGGTTTTGTAAATATTTGGCACAAATGTTCACAGTAGCAAGACGACGTGTTGTGCGCTACAATAAGACCTTTAAGGTCAATGTCAAAGTTTGGTGATTGTCAGTTCGAGAGTTTGTGTGGTGTCCTGTCCATAGCTTTGTCATCCATTAAGGTATTTTGATTTTAATTGGTATGAATGGTCACAGTTGTGAAGCGAATGATGGTATGAATGGTCACAGTTGTGGAGCAAATGTGACATCAGCGACACCTTCATACCTTGATCTATGTAAAAGATACAATTAGTGCTTTTGAAATAATGATACCAACAGAACAAGTGATTTTTTTAAACATACACATGAGTTTTTCATTATTACATTATATTTCTTTAATGAATTTATTGTTGCGTGCATGTACAGATCTAGCATTAATCACAATTTCGAAATGCAAATCTGTTAATTCACGCAAATCTGTATCCGTATTTGATTTGCAGTTCTTTGATTTAACAAAAGTATCATTATTTGGCGTTATCTAAGCTTAATTACATGCCTTTTTCTCAACACTTTTACAGTTGGACGCTACTTTTTTTCTTTTGATTAACATTTGACCGACCAAGTTGAAGACTATTGTGGACAGTTCTTAAAGTCATTTGAGATTGAATTGTCTCAATATTCGGATTTGCCTTGCTTCGTAGCACCCTTAAATAAATTAAAATACAAAGCACACACAATTGTAAGCAATGCAAATTCTACAGAGCATACCCTTTTGAAAAAAAGTGTTCCGGAGTTTAAAATTTAAATGGAATAAATGCTTTGCGCGGTGATTGTTGAGTCTGATCCGTCATCAGAATACATACATTATATATATATATATAAACTGTAGAAACGTTGTTTCGTTTGTTTACCTTTCGTCATGATTGATATTTTGCTTTCTAAAAATTAAAAGCAGAAATCAAACAGCATCGATTTCCACAAATAAACATAATAATACCGGAGACAAACGCGTACCACTGAATAAGTCGGCACCTTTTTGTTTGCAAAATGTATTTGACCGTTAATAAATAACAAACTCATCAAATAATGATATAAAAGGATAGCAAGCTCTACTTGCTTATGAATTAAACGGTTTCAGAGCGAAGCGATCATGTGATTAACAACTGTTTTCAACACTGTAATAATACAGCTAAATGAAAAGTAAGATACTTTTTTTTTAAATGTTGGATAAATTTTACTATAGCAAAATTTTTTGCCATGTCAAATTTATTTTGACATAGTAAAGTATTAGCCATGGCAAAATAAATTTGTCATGGCAAATGCAAACTTTAAATGCAATTTTACAAAAAAGTAAGTGATTACACGGGGTTCATGACTACGTTTATTAATATATATTGAGCAAAATTCTAATTTGATTATTAATAAGAACAATAAGATATATAAAAGTAAACAGCGCATTATTTATTAATTTAATTTGATTGCTGAAGAATACGAACATTATGTTCTGTTGTCGACGGTCATTCGGATTTGTTTCAGTTTGTTTATCCGTTGATTGTCAGACATATTTTCAACCATAATTTTACTGAAACAGGCTCATTTTTTTCTTATAATGTCAAACAGTTGCGTATAATCCCTAAAATGAATTCTCCGAGATTACACTATCTGTTTTGTAAGCATGTAGAACCATTTGGTAGAACTACTATCCATCCGTGTTCGGTCAAAAGTTTTATTAATAATGGCCGAACAGTTTCAATTGATATAAAAACCAAGCAAGCATTTTGCATTGCAATATATACATTAACTCATTAGAATAATTTAAATCATGAAACCACTCCTGGCTATGTACATGCATATATGCTTACCGGATGTAATACAGTCATTTTTATTGTTCTTCGTGTTAAGTTGTCCATTTTTACACCATATATAGCTGCATTACTTACTCTAACAAAACATTTAAAAGTCATAAGAAAATTCAAAATATCAGAAGTAAAAAAAACATTCATGATAGATATCTTACTAAAATGTATGAAGAGCACGGACAATAGTTATCCGAAATGAGTGTTTTCTTAATAAATATTATTCTTTCTCACTGATTCTAAAAGGTGATGCACGTCCCTTTTTCATTACTGAAAAGCGCAATTGTAGCATGAGCCACAATAAAGTAATTCAGTGTTGTTTTTGTTTTACAATAAAATATCATTTGTAAACTAATATTGATTTGCTTGTTAAAAACCAAACTTCGTCGTGTCTTGCTCTTGAAAAGGCGGGATCTGCGCTGCAGCAAATAACCAATTCTCTAAGCTGAATAAAAGTATACTTTTGTAAATGTATTTGCTGTTTGCTCAAAATAACAATTGATAGTCTAGATTTTTCTGTTGATTTAGACGCAGATAAATCATTCACGGGACGCGTGATATACATGTGATAATGTTTAAACGACCTAATAATTAGTTGATATTTAGACAAATATTATCGTCAGTACCAGGGACCGAATGGTTTATCATTTACTTTAAGCTTAATTATCAATATAATGTATGTGTAAATTCGGTTAATAGAACATGTGAGAATGATAACGTACTTGTTGTTCACCTAGTACTTAATAAACACAATGATAATTGTTTTCAATTAATGTGACCTCTTTTCATGATATCAATTTAAACCATTTAAACACGTGCGTGAAATATTGCAAAGAAATATATTTATGTACATTTTGTCTAACAAAACAATATTCTTTTTAATTATTATTTATTGTGCCTACCATAAAACCGATCAAGCAATGTTCGGTAAAATATAAAACTGTTTCCAGTTCAAAATTTAGTGTGTATTATGGGACTTTGAAGTGCAGGTTGAGTTTGTTTCTGATTACTTAATTCTGTGTTTAAGTAAAAAATATTCGTCAAGGTATTTCATTAGGTACGATTTAGACATTCACACAAAGGTTTGGCCTAACATAGCGTGGTCTGCCTCTGACGTTTTGTTTCACGTTTCTGAACATAGAGTCATTTAGTTTGAAATTCGTTTTTCAGCTACGTTTCTTGATATTCCGTGAATATATTTCTGCCCGTGAAGATCTTTCATTATCTTTTAATCAATTTACGATTTCAGACGTAGGAACATAGCGATTTTCATTTGCCCTTCTTTTGATAAACGTTAAGTCTTTGCAGGATTTTGAAAAAAGAACCAAAAAAATTTACAGCTCAAAATTTAAAGATCAAAGGCAATAAATAATACTTAGTAAATACAATTTAAATAATTACCTGACATAAAAATAAGCAAAAAACATAAATAACTTGAAAATCTATATAAAGATTAAACACAGTGCGTATCATTTGTTATTAGCCGAATAATATTGAGCATGCACAAAGAACAGATGAAGCTATTTCGCAATATCGTTCAAATCAAATGTAGTATGATCTAGATTTTGGATAATTTATTACGCCATAACATCAAAATTCATTTTTGATTTTACGAAGTAAAAAAGTATTTTACAAAATATAAATTGTATGGACTTTTAATTACAATGCTACTGTGTACGGTAGAATGCTACTGAGTAGGATGAAAAATAATTACTCTATTTTAAGCAAAAAGCACGTGATAAAGACCTTAGACTAAAATGCAAAATTCGATTTGGAGGAACATAGTGAAGACTGTCCAAAATTCATAAAATAAGTTGTGTTAAATATTTGCTTATATTTGTCATCCAATTTGCATTACATGGTAGAAATATTTTTCACAAAAACAGATAAGCTATACAGTCTTATAACACCTCGACGACAGATCTGTTCTCATCTGCACCCATTACAGAAATGATGGTAAGACATTAGACGAGAAATTGCGAGTTGTTACCGTGTTCCCATTATCTTCGAAGCTCGGACTGACGTTGACCTTACCGCTTGTTAAATTGAATGTAAGTTTTGAAATCGTTTCTTTATTGAAATAAAAATTATAATTTACAGTAATCTGTTAAAGTATTATCTGATTACCTTTTCGTGTGTTGCCAATCTTATGAACGAATAAATTTTATTTGATCGTAAATTAAGTATTCAGATATTATGACATAACAGCCAGCAGAAAGTCTTTGCACTTCCGCGATTGTGGCAAACCCCACTTCCATTTATAACTGTTCATATCACTTTCTCGTGTAATATTTTAGTCTTTTCCAAATAGACTTCCGATATTTTAGAGAGGTCACATTATTGATTATCATATGTTATTTTTGGAAATTTGAAATGAAATGTGTACATGTAATTCTTACTTTTAATATTTCGATTTTGGTTTAATCGAATGCACACGTAATACTATTTGTTGACAATAAGATAAGCATGTACCATCCTGTAGCTTTTCTCGGTATCAGTGAACCAAATGGAAAATATTCAAATTATTTTTTGTATAAACGTTTGATAAAATTTCTTTCACCTATAAAACTATAATTTTGGTACTAAATAGAAAACCTGCAGTGAGTCATATGTTCAACTTAGACCATCAGGAAACATTTTTTACTTAGAGAGTAATTTACTATATGGTCCTTTGAACTTTAAATACTAAAATAAGAATCGGTGTCTATAAATATCACATCTAAAAGGAGGTACATTGCGTTGTTAGCAGATATATGTAAATAGCTGTTTGTAATAACTGCATGGTAGATGATACAAAATCATGTCTCAATGTGATTATATTTGTATGATTTAACATAATAAACCGACCAGGACATTAATTGTTATCAACCGGTAATGGATGAAATTATTTAGTTTATGATATCAGTAGATTAAAATTTTGTCAATGCTTGTTTTCTTTTTCTTCTTCTTTTTTTTGTTTTATCTGTGATAAAGTTTTGAATCATACGTTATTTCAAAAACTAAGTTATTTTTGTTTTGTTGCGTGTGTCTTCCTTAGACTTCTTATTTATGTGACACTATTATCATGTTTATGTTATGTTTATAGGATTGTATTACATTTCATATGACCCGTGATTAAATTGACCATCTGTACAATGATCTTAATTAATGCTCATAAAAATACAATATAAAATCTTAGTTTCTTGCAATATTTGAATGATGCGATTTCATCTTACGGGAAAAAACTAACGCGTGTTCTTAAATGTTTAAAGATTATATTAATTTAAAGTGTAAGGACACAAAGGAAGACACATTCGTTATGGATCAACAACAGCTACAAGACATAAATCAAGAACACTCATTGTCAGACGGTGACGGAAATTGGATTTGGAAGTCAGTGTTAATGATTTTGGTTATTGGATTTTTTGTGTATTGTAAGTTAAAGGTCATTTAATTTCTATTTGCATACTATGACAATACTTTAAATATTACTCCGATCATTAATTATCCATAAAAATATATCGCCTTTAAGCAGAAGAAAAACTTTGAGAATAGAATAAAGACCGCATACTGAACACTACAATGTGAATACAGTTTTGACCATGTACAATGACAATGACAATGAAATGAAATATATTCACAACAAAATTTCAATGTAAACACTCAGAAAAATAATGTATAATTTCATATAAGTATGGGTATGGAAAACAAATGATGCATTCAATAGTGTTAAAAGAAAAATTGTTAAATCGTGCATTCAAGCACAATTTGTAGCTAATAATTAGATAGTTGGATGCATTGTTGATATATGCTCTCCGAATAAAATCAAATTATACAAAATGCTTCAAGCGTTATGTTTTAATTAGGAGAAAGTGCAGATCAATGAAATGCTGTGTTTAGGATAATAAAATAGCTAATTATATTTAACATTTTTTATCTCGCAATTGATTCCATTTAACTTCAATGCTTGTGTTATACCACAAACAAAACTCTGGTTCATAGAAAAGTAAGGTGCCTAGCTAAAAATATTTGTTATGCAACTTGGGCTACATTTTGCTTAAATTACATGGCCTGAATATATATTCTTCTCTTAAACTGCATGCCTTGAGCATTTTAACTAAGGAAATGTCCGTCCACATATTCCTCAACCCTTAAAGGAACAATCGGAGGGTTGCCGACTCCAGGACTTTCTCATCCAGTCATGGTCACGTATCTGGAGGCCAGTCTTTATTAGTTTGGAACAGGTCGAGATCTCAATCTTCGCAAAGACTTGCATTGATTTCACGGTGTCATGAGTGTCATTTCTTGAACTGTTAATGTTCCTAATTTTCCAAACTGACATTAAATCATCAGTTATCTACATATTGTTATAATTTGTTTCCTTGTACTTAAAGGATATTGTTCGATATCTGCTGCTCGGTGTACCATTTACGTGCATTCTGTTAGTGTTGTTCCGTACTCCTATTTCTTTTTTAAACACTATCGTTACAATGTAATTTAATTAACAGACAGCATTAGACCGGAGATATTTTGCATTCAATACGTTGACCTGTGCAAATTCTATCGCTGTAACAGGGGTTATATGTCTTGTCATATTTTCCTTTGCTTCAAATTTTGACTTTTAATTCGATTTTATACCGAGTATAGAGTATCATGTAACAAGTTTCTTTTCCAATAAGATAATATGAAACCTCTTCTATATACCTCATTTCATCACCTATAAAAGCTTTATCGGTTGATAACAGTTCTTATATAGTTTTGCATTAATACATTTGATAATAAAAAAAAAATGCAAGAGTTTACAATATTTTCGTGACATAATTCACTTTTGAAGTTGAAACGATGTATTTTGTCATAATTGTTAAAATTATATAAACAAATGAGTAAGTACCTACTGAAATTCTATCAATATTTTTCCAAATTTATTACGCAATGTTCAAGTGACATAAATAGTTTAATACCGCTGTAATAAACATAAACATAGGTAATAACTGGTCAGTTATCATTCAAATTTAACATTCTGTAGAAATATATACATAATGTCGCTCATTTAAGCAGTGAACATAATGCCATTTTAAACACAATTTCGCAATGCATTTAATCAAATATAACTGAGTGGCCTTATTCCTTCTGCATGAAACAAATGTTTTCGTTTTCTAAGGTTGAAATTATCGGTTAATCATGGTGTGCTTGTTTAAGTTTCGGAAAAAATCCATACTTATGAATATGATAAGTTAATTCCTTTGTTTTCAATACTTCCAGTAATCAGTAAAAAAAGCCAGAAGAAAGTTCAGATATTTATACCAATGCAAACAGAAATGACTGCAAAGTCTTCGTCGGCGATTGCTGCTCTTTGCAAGGACTTATCATATGAAGGTATTATATGCGATGATGTTGAAATGTTTCTCGAGAAGTTTCCTATTGTTGTTGTGTGCCCAATATCTTCTAGGTTTGAACCGGACATTGACCTTGCAATTCATGGAATAAGTAGTTAGTGTATTTTTTATAAATATTTATTTTATTCAATAATTATTTATGATCAGTATAACTTTTGTTTTCGCAATCTAACGCTAACATGTTCTGTGTGTTTTATTCTATATTAAATAAGTTTACTTTTGTTTTTTCTCATGATTAGGATTTGAAATAATGTTGAATCACTTTTTACCTTATTTTGCATCTTTCTTTTTACCTGTTTTCAATCATAAAATAAAGAAGTTTAATATATAGATGTCGTTTTTAAGCATCAACATTCATTTCAGTTATGAATCCATTTGTAGTTCTTCTTCTTCACACTTGTCTAGAAAGTTCTCTTCCTAGATTACCAACATCTTCGAAACTCTACCACAAGGAAAAGTACAGAAACATTGAATTCATTGACATCGCTTACAACATGGATGATAAATTATATCAGTGTCAGATGAATAAAAATGCAAGACTCCAGCTACAAACATTCTTAGGCCGATTTTTCAAGGCAAATAAAAAGTAATACGTTGTATGTGTATATCATAAACACATTTCGTATTGATAGCGTATGCGAGATAAAGGAGCCAAAGATAAATAACTCATCACGAGTATTACTTGGCAGGAGTAAAAGATGAAAGAGGTTAAATATATTCTTGAACTTCGGCATTAAGCATTTTTTTATTTATTATTTTTCTGTACTATTTAATTTGTTAGTCAACTTTCGGTATTTGCTGAGTCAATACAAGTATGGTGTGTTTTATAAATGTTATGTCGTACGAACTAATCTTTATTTCTACATAATGCCTAAAAAATATTATTAATATACTTTATGCAGATAATTGCAGATATCAGCATTTCTGTGTATGCTATTTGCTTCAATTATATGGATTGTGTTACATATGTTATACATGTAATATGTTGTGTAATTATGTTTTGTGATTTCATTGAACATATGCAATGCGTTTGAATGTATAGTTTTATAAAATGATATGCTTTTAATATTTCATGAATAAAATGTACATGTATCTATCTATCCGTCTGTATTATAAAAATGTACGTTTTCAATTTAATTGAATGGACTGATGTTCATAAAACCTCAATATGATTTCCTATATTTTTAGAAAATCTATAAGTGTTGACATGTGTAATCAACTTGAAAGTAATTAAACTCCTGTGTGTAGTCATTTTCAATTATATTTCACACATTTCATTTAACATTACTGACCACAACACATGTAATAGCTACATGATAAAGGATCTTTATGTTTCCCTTATAATAGACCCTTTATTTATTTCCTGGAATTCCCAAATAGTCGATGTATGTGTACAAGGAGCTCAACTAATGATAAACTATTGTTTTCCACAAAGATTTTTTTACCAAAATAAAACAACAAAAAAAAACAGAGTAAGCAAATTTGTTCACATTAGTTATGTGCCTAGACTTCCATCAAATGAAACATTAATATCTAATCATTATTTCCGGTTCTGTCATGTCTAAAACTCTTTTTATGTTCTATAAAAATTTAAATCTTCATTAAGAGTTTCTTATTCCTACATGGAGTTTGCAAAACCTAATTAAGAGAGTAGAAGAGAAAAAGGCCTTATTCCTTATAAGGAATTTTATACTCATACGTAGGACTTTTAAACTCCTGTGTAGGACTTTTTAACTCCTACGTAACACTTTGTAACTCCTATGTATGAGATAGAAAAGACTGAACTCAGTGAAGCTCTTTCCTAATTAGGCTTTTTATGTACTACTTAGGACTTTAAACACCTACGTAGGAGACAATACAAACGATTAAGAGTTTTAAACTCCTACGTAGGGCCTAAAACCTCGAAAATAAGTCTTTTAAAACTTCCACGTAGGAGATAAAAGCATAATTAGGACAAAGTTTGGCATTAAATTCCTTCAACAATGTCATAAATGAATACGAAACATCATTATGTGAACTCTTAAACGCTTCTTGTTGTGGCATCATTTAAATGGGATATAGTTATTATACACTGTTGGAATATTTCTAGCACACTGTTATTTAAATTTTAAAACTTCTAATCAGTGCAAAGAGTTGAGTAATTACTTAGCAGAACATATTCTTGTATTACCACCGGTAAGTCAGTTATTTGTATTTACATGACAAATTGTCCGACTGTTGTAACAAAAAATCACCGGTATCAAATTAAAACACTAAGGCAAATATCTTTAAAAAAAGTTAGTTAACCATGGTTTACGTTATTAATTTTAATGTCATGATTTATTTTAAATCTTCACCAACACTGTTAATGTCATTTGGCGGCTATCAAGCTTTAAAGTTGAAGGAATACTTCAGTCGCTGCATTATTCCAAACATAAATCATTGACAATTTAGCAATAGTGTATACATGAAAGAATCGAAAGAAAAGTCCCAACAACGGTGAGTATCAGTGGTTTAAAGTCAACAACATTTTGCCAAGGAATCCCAAATAAGTGTTTAATATGCATAAAAAGACAGTGATGTTTCAATTAAAGTATTATAAATCTACATGTTGTCAAGGTGAAAGTGTGTCTTTTGAACAAATAAAGATATGAAATAATTTTAACGTTTTTTTTCGGTAATCCTGATGAAGAATAACGAGTTTTGTGTCGATAATCACTGGTTTATTATTCTATGTTTTGATGATAAAAGTGAAGCCTAACTAAACATTATATAAAATAATTAAATGTCTGTGTACATTTAATTCCTCTGACCAAATCCTCTGTTGGTGAACAGAATGTGACATAACGCGTCTGACAACATATTTTGAATATACAGTGTATATAGCATGTATAGAGAGTCTTCTTTTCTGATCTCGACTTTTTAAGCATATATGCTGTAACTTGTATAATTGAGATAAAACTTTAAATTGCAGGTAAACAATTCATATTAGTTTGTACAAACTTATTACTTGTTTTCATCTTCTTATACTTAAGGAAACACTTCTTTGGAAATAAACTTTGTCATTTGTTAAGATAACTTTATCAAAAGCATCATTGCGCAGCAGTTTTGTTCAAACTTGTAGTTCTCATTAGTTGCATAACACCTTAATTTTATATTGTTATGTGTATATATAATATTTATGTATAATTTTAATAAAAACTCACACATTTTAGAAGAATAAATACTGTTACATGTTTTTGAATGGAAAGGGAACTTTAAATCTCACTGTAAAGAAAGAACACTGTGAATATCTCCAGTGCCCACTTCAGTTGCTTAATCATACATGGACCTTCTACAGTAAAGTTGGAATAAACGAGAATAAAGATAAACTAGGCAAATGCAACGTTCACAGGACGTAGTTTCTTTCCGACACATCAAAGCAGGGCACCCAGAAGGCACCAAACCAAATCCGGAAGCGGGCACAAGGGTTTCGAAAGGACACATAATATGTGAAATAACAAAAACTTAAATGGACTTATAAGGGAATTAAAAGGATAAGGGTTGCAATGGCGAAATGGGTTGGGGTAAAGAATAGGAGAGGGGGGATTACAAATACCTATGTTACCTTCTATATTGGTCGAAGGGTTTTATAAAGTTCTCTCTTGTGATTGAGACTGTAAAACACACAAAGACAGCAAAATAAAAAAATAAACAAAAAAGTCAGAAGTTTCGTTCTCACGTCTACAACTGTAATTCAAATCTTCAGTGCATTTCATAAATATACAAAACCGTCAAAATCATGAAACAAACGATGAATGAAAAAATGAAGAATGAATATATATCAATACCCTTATATAAGTAAATTACCTGTAAAACACACAAAGACAGCAAAATAAATAAATAAATAAGAAATTCAGAAGTTTCGTTCTCACATCTACAACTGTAATTCAAATCAAATCTGCCGTGCGCATGCGTGGCGGTAAATCATGAGCGGAAAAATGAGACCCGTCACCAGTTACTATAGTTAGTGTATGATATATGATGAAAGATATAATGAGGCTATGGGAGTAAATATGAGATGAAGAGTGGATGGACAAGGAAGAATATATTTATAAGAAATGCACTATATATCATATTGGATATAATAATGGTAAAGTATATACATGTATATATAATGACAAATGACCCTGTGACATCTACCTTCAACGACAATCCAACGAAGCAGACATCATAGTACATATAAACGGTCAAAACAAGTAACCACACAGACCAAACCTATAGTGTTGATTTGGCCATAACTCAAACAAAACAAATAACCAAGTAGGAAACAAGCTCTTTTAATAATTTAGAAACGATCAGCAGATAACATATTTATACGTGTCATAAAATATCTCACTGTCTTGTGAAATTATTAAGCTATTGAGCAAAAACAAAATTGGTCTAAAGTAAGACGGGAAAACAATGACCTATTTTAATAGTCCAGTGAGACTGCGTAACGGTTGTATTATATTGGCAACAATGAAACATTTTAATCGTCCAACAAAATTACATAATGGTTGTTTAATTACGTTGTAAAGGACAAGACATCCTAAAACTCCAAGACCGCCGACAACAATGAGTCTTCCTGTTATTGCAGCGAAGTAATTTCTTTGATCATTCAATGAAGCCCTGTAATATCTTGTAAAATATCTATGCAATTGATAGTTTGCAGTTTCATTCATTTGACATGTGTATAATTTTGAATCCAAGTTGTAAGCAACATCAATGAACTCAACATTATGATACTTTTCCTTCTTCTCTAGTTTAGAAGCTGTTGGTAATCTAGGTAAGGAATTTTCTAAACCAGAGTGTAGAAGTAAAACAGCAAACTGCGTTTTCCCTGAAAAAATAATACTTGATATTGGTGTTGACTTCACTTTGGTATATAGGCCCAATTATTACAAAGACAACATAATAACAAGGGCAACATTGTCGCAATATACGCCAATCACAGAATATTTTGACATAGAAGTCATGATGATGACCATTTTGTTTCAGTCCCTCAATTGATGATAACTTAACGGTTCAAATACACATGTTCATATTTTGATCTGAACTTTGACCACTATTTTTGACCTTGGCCTTGGCTGCAGTGACCTCAATTTTACACGCCACACTCCGCCTTACAGTAGTAAACATTTGTGTTAAGTAATATTGAAATCCCTAAATGCATATAGAAGTTTTGCTCCGGACAAGCGTTTTACTATGACCTCTAATTGTGACCTTGACTAAGAGGCCTGGTTCATGCGCGCGACACGGTTTTTCATAATGATGAATACGTATTTGTATGAAGTTTCATTAAAATACCTCCACGGGTGAAGGAGAACGATATGGTCTGGACAAAATTTGACGCCGCCCACTGAGCCGACCGCTTATCCGCCCGCCAGGGGGGGGGGGACTATAATACGACCCTTTTTTTTAGACTGGCGTATAATAATATCATTCATGATGGACCATCATATAAATGTTCATACTAAATCACTTAATTCCAGTATAATTCGAGGCAATTATTTTTTAAGAATATACAATTTTTTTATCAGTATTTAAAAGTTTTCCAATTTTAGACCGATCCACTTTAAACTGTTAACCAACAATCAACAAAAGTTCTTACATTTGATGCCATTTAGTGCCAAGTCGATATCCGGCTCAAACCTGGAAGATACTGGACACACGACGGCGAGAGGGTACTTGTCACATAATTCTTTAATATTGTTGCAAAGTATACATTTATATGAGAAATCCTTGCACAATCTTGCGATTTCAGTAGAAAAATGTGTTGTCATCTGTGTTTTCTCTGGTACTAAAATCTGTACAAATCTTTGGACGATGCGTGGTCCAATTATAGGAATACCTTAAACAAAATAAAATATGCGTTTAACATAATCTATATCTTTTCTTCCGAAGTCAAATCAGTTCATAGCACATTTGATTATTATCACGTGCAAAATGCTTTTATATATAGTTTTTATAATTAATATGAATATATTATGTTGTATAAATATTTAAGATTTTAAAAATATTTAATCATAGATCTTTTTCTAAGACTTCCATGCATTTGGAATGATATTTCAATTGCATATGTATTGATTTTTGTTATATTGAAATTTTGAACACTCAATTATAATTTACTCACAATACACACAGAACTTCGAAACCTCGCTCAGTAACTTGAACAATGTTCCAATCCAAGATTGTGAAAAATTGTCTTCAGAGTGTATCGAGTTAGATCGAGACATTTTGTAGCTGACTGCTTGATCTGGTCTTAGACCGTCAATTTCTGTTTGCAGCGCCTAAAATTTGAAAGGACATATACACACTTTTTTTTTCATCTTGTTGAATGACAATATACTTTTACTTTAAAGATTTTTCAAATTTGTATTTAGCAACACTTTAAAAGCATAAGACTATGAACGAAACCTTAATATAAGTATTAATAAAAAAGACAATTTTTTAAAGCAATACTTTCATTGGCTTTGTGTCTATCTACATACAATTTATATGGTTAAAGAAACCTGAACACTAGTTGGATAAGATCATCGAAAATCAACAATCACACTATAAAATGATTGTACAATTAAATTAAGATTTTGGTTCTCTTCTGTTTTTAATCATTTACTATTCAGCATAATTCTCAAACAGTGTATTTCATAATAAAACTTTAAGCAAAACAAAACGGGAAAATGAAACATGATTATTTTTATCAAACCTCCTAATTTTGTATGTGAAATGTAAATAATAATTATCACTTCAATACATTTAAGATCATAGTGTTTTTGTGTATATATAAACAATTGTAAACAATTGAATTGATATGAATATCCTTGTAGGCATCAATATTATAAAATCAGCCCTATGAAGTATGAGGTTGATTACTTCACTGCCATCTCTTTGGTCTTGATCCATTGCATGCAAACAATCTTCAGTAAAATTCTGCAACATCAAACATGCAATTATTTTGTTTAAAATCCTTGATGTTTTTTAATGTATCTTAACACATTTATATTTACAGAGAGATCTTTTTTCCCCTTTCAATTTTCAATCATAATATACAAACATTAAAATCATAGATATGAAAACACATAAGAATAATTTCAAATCAATGTAATCAATTGATAGATCCCTACTCTGACCTTTTATTTGAATATCAATAAACCACAAACATTGGCATGTGCTCTTTTGTTAGCAAAATGTTGTGCTGAAATTCTTTTCGAATCCACTAATTTGATAATAAGCATTAGACAGGTCAGGGATCTATGAAATTATAACAAATATATTTATATCTTTATATATACTTGTATATATTTAAACCTTCTTGTGCAATATCACCTCAACTCTACAGAACCTTATTAAATTGTGCCTATTATCAACATTTTTAAGTTCAATGATTTTTTTCAAGTTCAGTGAGTAATTGCCCTTTCATTATTTTGTTAAGTTATTTTTCTCTCGACACTATCTCACAACTTACTATTGCAACTACTGGAACACTTAAAACTAGAATATGCAAAGGATAATTCATGAAAACTCCAAAATGGAATGGCAAATCAATTTATTAGATTATTTTGATTAATTGTTGCATGGGTCTCTTTTGCACAATTAAGATAAATATTAAAAAAAGAATAGAGCGAGAAAATGATATAACATTGTGCACATCTGAATAATACTTATCAATACACATTTGTAGACTATATAGTATTTACATGTAATATTTTCTTAACGACCATGTTAAAATTGATCATTTACTTATCTTCGCATGAATGTCTTCAAGAATATTGTTTGTTTTTTTACTCTTTTAAGGAAGGGAGCAGAAAATTGCATAATGATACATGATTCAAATTCATATAAATGAAAATGTTAATACGATGTTCGATAATGTTAAACAAAGTAAACAATTTATGTAAACATTGATCAAGAAAAGATTAAACCTTACATACCAATTTCTTTAAAATTGTCCATACCATTTATAAGTTAACATATTTATAACATAACCGAATGTACATATACATAAAATCTAAAGTAAAGATAAAATAATTTTATGGTAGTGTATATAAAAAGATAAAAACGTTATCTCGAGACCAATGTATCATGTTCTTATTTTGATTCATTCAGTGGCCATTATACGCACAAGTCAATTTAAATAGATCTGAAATTTGATCATGTATAACAACTTAAATAACTAAACTAGTTTTAAAGGTAAACTTATTTTTCATATCATACTTGTAAATTTATCGGTAATTTCCTTGGTATAACCCTCACTATGTTTATATTAATATGCAGGTCCACCTCAAACCGGATGTGACGTACATTGTAAATATTCAACTGATGAAGTGTATAATTTTATGGAAAAAGTTAACACTACTTACATCATTATAAACAACATATCAACTAACTCGACCATAAACACACTTTTTTGAAAATAATTACTAGCCGATTCCGTGTATTTATCCGATAAACTTATTTTAAAAGTGTCACTGTGTACTGTTTCTATCCTAAGTACATAAGTCATTTTATACGTGGATTTCATGTTATCAAACAGATGGCCTTAAATTGTGTCACACTAAACTTAATTCACATTAACCTAAATGCAATGATTCATTTGCATTTACGTTCTGAATCCTGTGTCAACACAGTTTGCATTTTGCATTTATAACAAGTAGCAAACAGCTTTGATGACATGTGATATTTTGAGAGAGAAAAAACGCAAATTTGTTTCTTGAAAATGTACGCTCATGTAGGCAACATAATGTTGGTATTATTTATGAATAAACATTAGAAAAGATATGAAATATTATTTCTTTGATTGAATAATTATCTAAAATCTGATAAAATCTTAAATGGATTGCAAAATATATAAATAACAGGTTAGAGTTGTCATCGTAAGTATGAATAAGAAGCTTTTTTCTTTCATAAATCTCAAAATACACATTTGACAAAGCCATTATAGCTCATAGTCACATTTTGGTATATACACGTTTGAATTAGTATTGGCATTAGTCAACAATAAATCTGTCAATAAAGTAAACAAAATATATGTGAAAATAGTAAGATGCAAGAAACAGGATACACTACACTTACAAGATTTAAATGTTTTTGATTCGTAATTACTTCCCTTACATTTCAGAATATCTAATACAAAAGAATATGTCTGAGACTCTTTCTTAAAAATGTGACTGTTTTTAAAATATTTGTTTTTGTTCATAATTTAATCTTAAATGTTTATCAAGATTGATATAAAATATAAACTAAGTATGCAAACATAAGATTGCATCTTCTTATTTTTGGTATTATTTGTATAAACTTTTTTCAAACATGTCAGTACGTACATACATACAATAAATACATGTGTGTACTCACACATGATATTTTTACTTCTAATACATTATAACTATTACTTATTACTATTTTCTATTTACAAATATATGGCGGTGCTGCGTACTTTTCATTTAAAGGGAGACACGACAAAATTTTCAATTCTTCTTTTTGAGTTTTTCATTCATCTTTCTATAAATGTCAAAATAAATAAACTAGAAAGTCTTAGGAACACCACTTTTCTCCTTATAAAGAATAAAATGCTTGTTTCCTAACTTGACCCGCGTGGTCAGGTAAGAGCGTTAAGATTTCACATAAGTTGCCACAGTGAACTATAGAAACGTTAAAGAACATTTCAAATGAATGACGTAGACTTGTTTCAATTATTCAATATCCACAAAATCTGTTATTGTAACTCACAGGGTTTGTCCAAGTCACATGGCTTGTTTAAAAAAGAAAAGAAACAAAAACTCGGTGATTATGTCGGCGGTAAATTTCGTTCAATACATCTAGATATATTTACCCTTCAAACCCCAAAAAAATAAAATTTAAACAGAATTTCATGCTGGGTCTTTAGAAAATGTCATTTTAGCGTGATTTGAGTACATTAAATCATTTTAATATTTTTTTCATTTATTTGCCTGAGTATCCCTTAACTTTTAAGATAAATATTTAAATGCCATTTGAGGTCATATATATACAACCAAGAATTTTATTAAAGCCATGATAAAAATCAACAATTAAATGTTATACTATTCACGAAATTTACACATACTTGTTATCTATCTTTCTATCATCATGTTTGATTGAAAATACACTGTATTACGTTTGTTATCTGTACCTGGTTTATATAGTTTAGATAAATCTATTTTAGTTAGTAATCATGATGATCTCCCTTTTTAAATTGGTGATTTGTTTAGATATGCCTTACCAGTTTTATCCGCGGTTATTATAAATTAGTCGTTTTACTTAGGAAATAGATATCAATTCTGAGTGCATTGTTGTAAAATAATGCACGGTTTGAGTTCAAATGCGTAGTAATATAATCACGAAGGCCGATAGGCCTGAGTGATTAATTACAAAGCATTTGAACGAAAAACGTGCATTATTATACAATAATGCACGAAGAATTTATATCTATTTCCATTCTAACACGTCAAGAAAAAATATAATTATTATTATAAAGTTGGACTTTATGTTTAGCGGTTAAATTTGTTTTCGCCTTAGAGTTTCCAATAGAAACGTTCTTTAAAGACCGTTCCAGTGGGTTGAAAAAAACTGTCGTTAAATCTACCGTGTGTAGAAACATTTTGAGAATAACGAATTTTGAAAACGTTGATAAAACTTTGTTTGATTATTTTATTTCATTCTATAATTTTCCAAGCGAAATACAAATTATTAAAAGTGAAATAAATGTAAAACTTAACTCGTCTGCGACGTTAAAATAGCGTACTTGATTTTGATTGTTTTGCACGTGCTGTTTGGCGCTACATTGTGACGTCACGTAAACAACACTTTAAACGTCTGTACAGCGTTAACGACTGAATTAAAGATATTGGTGTTCGGATTTATTTTCTTAGTTAGACAATTTTCTATCATTCTAGATAGTTTTCACAACAAAATTCGACAAAAAATTGTTTTTATTTATCAGATTTTTCAAACAAAATGGCGCCCTCAATGTGAAAATACACAGGGAGATAATAAGAACGGCGAGTGCATTGTTGCAGAATAATGCACGCTTCGGGCCTTCTTTGTCTATATAGAAAAATTTCCGATAGTGTTAGAATTGTTTTTTTTGCACAGTTTGTATCACAAGCTTTCATGAATTTTTGAATTCTACCATACTCGCCCACCCCTTCATTATGTGTCTTTTTATTTAGGTACATTGTATATGCCATTTATTTTTTGTTTTTGTTGTATGTGTATTATTTTGTTTAATTTTGCTATTGAGTTAATAGCGAAAACTGATTAGAGTAACCCCTTTTTGTAATATTACATTTGACATTTATAGTTTCAACGTAGGTGAAAATATCCTCGAAACGGTGGATCGATATAAGTATCTTTGTGTTGTTTTTAATAATAATGTTTTTTTTTCATATCACTGTGAAGCTTTGGCAAAAGTGTGCTGGTCGTGCATTGGAAAAAAGCATGCTAAAATATGCTAAAAATATGCCTATCATGTTTTCAAGCGTATGCAATGTGATTAATGAATATAACAGATGTATTGAATGAATGGCGAAAAAAATATATTGTTACTTGTATTTTTTTTTTTTTTTTTGCCACATGGTGATTTTTTTACTTGTTCTTAGTTTGTGTTGTTTAATATACTAGGTTTTGCCTCCGTTTCGAATTTCGAAGAATTTTTGACATGATATACCTTTATGTTAGATCCATATTTCATAAAAAGCTATACACTTTAAACTTGGTGAACAAGAACATTATCAAATGTAGCACCACTTTTTGAAATGCAAATAATCCTATATTTCACATATGCAAAATTATAACCCTTTTTATTCATTCTCTGTTTCTAAAGTCAGTTTCTCGAATTCTGTCAAAGTAACCTACTGCAAACTTTGTTTAATTTGTATTTGTTTAAATGCATTTTAACACGGCAGATAACTCTATCAGTTATTTTTTCTCAGTTATGCCCTTTTTGCATTTCAGATTTCTTAATTTAATTCTTTTAAAGGATCATTTGTCAAAAAGTATCAAAAATATTCACTAAAATAGAGAAAAACAGAAACCCTAAAGGAAGCCCAACACAACAAAATAAAACGTTTTTCACAATTAAATTTGAAATCTCTTTCTAAGGGGCAGATAATGTATGATATCGATTAATATAAGCTATTAATGCTAAATTATTCCCCTTCTTTACTTGCAATATTTGCCCTTTTCTCAAAAAATAAAAACAAACGTGAAAAATGTTTCGCTTCAAACTTGATATATTAAATTTTGCTGACTATTTATAGCAGATTAGTTTGCGAACATGTTTCCAGAATTATGCTTACTTTTCTAAATTGCCCTTTTCAACGATCAAGCACAAATTAAGATTTGATACTTTATAATTGAATAAGTCATTTATATTATTATTAAGACCCTTTAACTCATTATCCTTAGGGTTTAAGAAATTTTAAAATTCCACAATTGTTTTTACAGGATCAAGTTGACCCTATGTAAATTTTACTGCTTGACACGAGTCAATACATCACAACTTATACATTTCATCACATTATTTAGTGACATATACTCATATTCAGTTAGGTTTGAAACATAACTAAGACGACAAAATAAGAGAAACCCAATTAAATTAAAACAATACAAGATACTGTTTCAAAAGAAAGTTTATTTCGTTATTTCCATTGTATTTTTATTGTTTATACAATGTTGTGTTAAGTGCGCTATAACACAATGGAATTTGCCATGGAAAACCTTCTTGAAGATCAGACGACCTATTGTATTTCATTTTAAAACTTACTTCTTTTTGGGAACCACTTTAATCATGTATTTCATTTACATCTCAACATGTTGGCATCAACCACAGAATATTAATCCTAATAACATATACCAGAGGCCAAAAAATGTAATTTTAGTAGGTTTTCGACAATATTTAAAGTATTTCCTAGTGACCCATTTAATTGAGATAAAATAATAACACCATCACATTAAATATATCAATTAAGTAATGAAATTGATAATTATTTTAAAACATATGTCTAAAATGGTGTTTCCTGTAAATGAAAAGGAAATAAATAGATCGGGCTTGATGTCAAATATATCATTTGTATTTTAACAATGTTTTTAAATGTTTACATTGAATTTTGCAATCATTTAAATACACATTTTTATAGTTATAAAGCATTACAATACATTGCACAATTATCGAGTAACATTTATAACCTTATTTCATTCATATACAATCGGTGAATTTCTATTCATACAAATACAATCGGTATTAACTCAATCTGTAACAACTGACCCGTTACCCATATGGATAAGATATCATAGGAAAACAACTTATTATTTCTGCTTAAACAAGTTTGACGTAAAAGAACGACACAATTGAACATAGATCCCGTTACAACTCCGATATCTTAATTAGAGATTAGACCAATCAGTTGAACAAGTTATGGTCACAAATAATGATTAATTACAAGCTTTTGAAGATATGATAAAGCAAAGTATATACATTTACATTATTTTTAAATAACATTGTAACCTTATCCATTTTTAACAAGATTAAAATATTTTTCAAAACAATGCAAGTCGAACATTCAATGACACTCTAAAATTTTTCGAAAATCATAATGAATATCGATATGATCAATTGCCTTTGAATAAAATATGATGTTTATTACAACGAAAAACGGGAAATATTTTTTTACTGCTTGAATGAATATAAATTTCCATTGCTGACGATTCCAAAAAAACCAACAAGAACGTGTTTGTTAAACACAAATGCCCCCGGCTCCGATTCTTGTCAGTAGCAATATTTCAAAAAATGTTTACCCATTCACTCAGTTATGGACAGAAACATTGCCAAAAATTGTAAACACTAGTTATATAGCTTGACAGAGTCATGGCATTCTGTAATTGTGAAATATATAAGTTGCCAAGTCATTGCTATGACTTGTGAAGTGATAGATATTCAACTTTATCAAATATTTATAAATGTAAGAAATCTGTACTTGGCACCCTTGACCTTGACCCACTGACACCTATAGAATATCATGCAAGTTATCTTCCTACCAAATATGAAATACACCTGTTAATAAATAAAGGCTGTATGGGCAAACATGTTAAAATTTATTTTCAGCATTGATGACCTTGATCAAACTGACCCCTAACTCCATCCAAAGGAAGAATACCATGCAAGTTATCTTCCAACCAAATATGAAATAAATCTGTCAATAAATAAAGTATGTATGGGCAAAAGTGTAAACATCTATTTTTAGCACTTGTGACCTTGACCCAACTGACCCCTAACTCCCTTCAAAGTAAGAATTACATGCAAGTTATCTTCCTACCAAATATGAAATATATCTTTCAATAAATGAAGGCTGTATGGGCAAAAGTGTAAAAATCTACTTTTAGCACTAGTGACCTTGACACACTGATCCATAACTCAATGAAAAGGATGAATACCATGCAAGTTATCTTCCTATCAAATATGAAATACACCTGTCAATAAATAAAGCCTGTATTGGCAAAAGTGTAAAAATCTATTTTTAGCACAAGTGACCTTGACCCACTAATCCCTACCCCAAACAAAAGGATGAATATCATGTAAGTTATCTTCCTACCCAATATAAAATATATCTGTCAATAAATAAAGGCTGTATGAGCAAATGTGTTAAAGTCTATTTAGCACTGGTGACCTTGACCCAATTGACCACTAACTGCGTCAAATATTATGTTCCTATCAGTTATAAATGACATCTGTCTATAGAATATGGTTAATACACCTGTAAAAATGTAAAAATCTATTTTCAACATTGGAGACCTTGACATTGGTGACATTTTCCTTGACCCAAATGACCCCTTACTATACCCAAAGAAGGAGGACTTCCCTTGGCATGTTTGTAGCAAAATTGAAAGACATCCACCAAAAAATAAAGGCTGTATGAGCAAAAATGTTTAAATTTATTTTCTAAACCAGTGACCTTGACCCTAGAGACCACTTACTCCACAAAAAATTAGTGACCTTAAAGGTATCCACCTACCAAATATGCAAGATATCATTAAATAAATTAAGCAAGTAAGAGAAATTTACGATAAATCCAACTTGCCAGAATAGGTTAACCAGACAAGGCCCTATTTTCAAAGTGAAAAAAGTGAGATATCAGGGAAATATGGATGACACAGTTATATAACTTGGCAATATCATGAGTAAGTGTGGAACTTATGAAGCCATTAGTATAGATAGAACTTAAGATATTTCCAACTTGCCGTTTTAGGTTAACCATTATTTATTTTCTAAGTGCTAAAAAGGGCAATAACTTGATAAATATGGAAGCCATAGTTATGTAACTTCACCAGATCATGTACTCTGTATTGATTAGTAAGTGTATAAACTAAGAAGCCATTGGTACAGGTAGAACATAAGAAAAATCCAACTTGCCGTTCTAGGTAAACCTTGTACGGACAGACGGACGGACGTTCTTTAGGAGCTATTTTCTTTGTTATTTTCTTTGTTTTCTTAAGGGCTACTAGCCCCTAAACCCTTTGATCACGGAATGAACCTATTGTTCTCTTTTGTTCTCTTTACTGTTATATAGCCCCTAAACCCAATATATTTGCTCGGATGGACGGACGGACGGACGGACGTTCTTACCAGAGCTACATTATGGGGTTTTCTTTTGTTATTTGTTTTGTTCTTTTTAACTCCACAATGCATAAAATAACCCCACAAGAGAAACGGAATGAATGACATCAAAGACATCTATTGTTATGAGAACAATAGACCAAACCCCATAATGTAACTCTGGTTTATACGGACAGACGGACGGACGGACGGTTAAATTACTATATGCCCGGGGGCTTAAAAAAGTAGGAAACCTTATTTTGAAATTCTCATTAGTGCGAATTATTGGATAAATAACCGCTCTAGAGGGCGTTTGGTCAGCATCTGTATTGTTTACCCCAAGACACATGAATCATTGGCAGAACCCTTCTTGTGTTACGTTAATGTATTGTAATGTGACATGAGTATTTGGTAAACGGTGAAATGTTTGATTTTCGTGCACACATAATTGAAGTACACATGATTCAATAGTACGTTTAAAAATTGTACTGTTTGAACTTCCATCGAACCTACGACGATTTTCTTTGAAGTCCATTACTTTATCGGGATAGTAAATCAAAGAGTTTGTTTTGTCAATTTTGCATTAAAACATATAGCGTTATGTCATGCATTAATAATCCGTAACGCGTCCTTCAAACCGATTGCCTTTTGTTATTCACTAAGTATGGATCAATATTGCTTAAAATAGAATTGCATATTTATACAGACGACTGTCTAAATGCTTTTACACGCGATTGTAATGCTTCATTATATTACCGTTATGTTACGTTAAGAACAAAGTTATATTTGCTAAAGTGTAAAATATATGGTTGGTAAAGAATCTGTTTTTACAGGTAAGTAAGATACGTTAAGTACTCTATAATGACAATTCGTTTAAAAAATGAAAACACAAATACAGAAGATGATAAGATAATCAATATAAATCAGTTTTTGTAACAAGAACCGTTTTATAAACATGTACTTTAGTAATTTTAAATGCGTGCTTTCTTAAAGTTGTCTAGCGAAGTCAGATTTTTCAATTTGCTATTTTTCTTTGTGTGTGATATTGGTATAATGATTCCTTATTCAAAAGACCATCCAGATGATGTTTGCCAATACAAATTAGTTTCATTTTATATTTTATTATGATCGATTTATCCTTTCTGTTACTAATTGTTTTCCTTCATATTGTGGTTCAACATTTAATTGCATTATTATTATTAGATATGTTATGCATTATTTTCATAATGATTAATATCTTGAAATATTAAAAAGATCTTTTTTATCCGAATTATATATTTTAATGTTCAAACTTAAATATCAATTTTAGTAAACAGTACACGGAATATCAAAATTGCGTTATGGATGAAAATCACCTACCAGAATTAAATCAAGAAACAACAATGTCGAACGGTTCCAGCTATTGCTGTTTGAAGGGATTTAGTATGGTTGCGGTGATCGCAGTTGCTATTTATTGTAAGTTAATGGAAATATTAAACATGTTTGTGTCCGATGAAATTTTCTTTCCTCTAACATTTTCATTTTTTAAATGTACACCTTTTACCATAAACAGCTAAAAAGATAATGACTATTTTTTGAAACGTTTGATTTTTTTCAAGTGTAGTCTTCTAGAAAAGATATATAAATAATGCTATCTGTGTCTCATTTTGGCTGCTCTAATTTGTTAGATGGATATTATAACTTTAATTTATACAAACTCTGTCACACCTTGGCGGCGTTCTATCGGCGTTCAAAGAAAATTCAGAAAGCCAGGCTGAGCGTAGTGAGGCTGCAAACATGCCAAAAGTAAAGGCCGTCACTCGGCGTTCTGATAATGGCGCAATGAGATTACAGTAAAGGCGTCGCACCAACTAAGTAGCATGTCATTCATTGCACCAGGAGCGCATTGAGAGAACAAAAGTATCACCGACTGAACGTTGCGGTAAGCAACGGCGGTGGTACGCAGATTGTGCGGCTTCACTACTGCGCTTTTACTGCGTGTTTATGGCGCTTTTTTGGAGCTTTATTTTTCTAAAGCGCTCTATTGCGACTTTATGGCGCTGTCACGAGGAGCAAAGCGCTCTCCAGGCGAGTCATCTTAAATAACAGTATATATTAAACGCGATTGCAAATAAATATCTTTTTAACCATGGATGACGAGGGCCTTGTCTGTAATTGCATTTCCAATTTCCATAGACTTTTACCCTTTCCAACCATTTAAGCTGGCATGGTCTTACTACTTTTGTTCGTCTGGAATAGAATAAACAACTAATGTACGAAGCACGTCTTCACCGCAGTGTGAGTGCCGCGGGAGCGCCGTGTGAACGCCGTGAAAGCGCAGTGGAATCGCATATAACGCCGTTGTAGCGCAGTTCGAATGCAGATAATTGCCAATTTAAACTCCGTAAGAATGCATGACAACGCCGTCAAAGCTCCGAAGCAACGCTATTATTGCCTAGAAGACGTCGTAAACCAATGTCATCAAAAGTATTAATTTTTATTTGGTGATCTCCTGGTGCTTTGTTTAATTTAACATGTGCAAAGTAAAAGCGCGGTCTAATCTGACAGGGCCTTAGGTATCCACTTTTCAAATTGGATACTATAAAATCACAATTTATAGCGTGAAACCGTTCTATATTGATTATATTGTATTCCCATGGTTTAAAACATAAGTGATCATGAACATTATGGTTTTCATTTTATGTTGCCCAAAATGGCATGACATATAGTGTTTGTAGTATCCTTCCCTTCATCCGTCCCTCCTTCCATCTGTCCGTCCGTCCTTCTGTCATTCCACCAGAGCTGTGTCCGGTCCATAACTGTGTCATTTATGCCCGGTCATCTATTCCAAAATTCAATTCTTAGATGGATTTAAAACGTATAATGCAGACATGTGTTGGATATAATGACGATGTGTTCCGCGCATGAATCAGGCCCTCGTCTAACTTGTTTTCCAAAGTCATGATTTGATTTTTTTCATAAAAGTGCATCGATGTTGTGTTCGGTCAACAATTTTGTCGTTCCTGGATTGTTTTTACAATATTTTGAAATATATTTAAATAAACTTGATAATTATGAATAGCTTGTCTTATTTTGTGCTAAGCTTTTCATTCATGGGTGGACTTTGAAATAATGAGGCATAAATATCCTCCTTATTAAGTTGACATGTATTGAAAACCATAGCTCACAAGCCCAAATGTTAGGTTCATATCAGAATATCGGAGGCATGATTTGATAGTTCATTGATAGTCATGTCCTGTCCTTGTCACCACTTTTCTGTTAGTGACAGATTTTCTAATAACTCTTTGCTTTAATTTGAAATGAGTTTGAACCTTAAAGATTATTGTCTCGCTAGTACTTATAAGGTTAAAATATTCATAAAAAACACATCGTTATGATTTCCAGTCATGGATTCGGTCAACTTAGAATGGAATAAAAAAAAAACTGGGAGAACTTCTGTGGCTGATTAAAAAAAGTGTCTCACCTAAACGCCTGGTCGACAGTTTAAATGGTTAAGGTTTTACAGACATAAAAATGTCCAATTATATTTACAATATAAGCATTTTCCGTTATTTCAGTTGTAAGAAAAAAACTGACAAACAAGGAAGGGCTGCGTTCAAAGACTGTACAGATTTTTATACCCGTAATTACACCAACGACTGACAAATTTCGTTCAGCAATCTCATCTTTATGCAAGGAAATTTCATACAATTGTAATTTTTGCTATGATATTGGAGAATTACTCAAGGAGGTTCCTCTTGTTGCTGTTTGCCCAATATCTTCACGGTTCGAACCGGACATTGACTTTGCAATACATGGAATTCGTAAGTGTATTGTCTTATTTTGTTTTGAAATTCAAACTTAATTCCAAGACATGTCCACAAAGAAACTTCTAATTCAATTCTGAAATGAGTTATCGTGATAAAGGAGCCAAAAGTAATATCTTTAACAGGGTATGTTTAACTGTTTACTGCTAATATGTTTTAGTATGTTATTCATGAGCTTGCAGCGTTAAAAAACAAACATAATACAAAATTGTAAAAAGACCGATTCTAGATATTTTTATATTTCACCGTTCAATGCAAAATAAAGGGATGATTCAGACTCAGTATTTTAAATTAAATGTATATTTATAGATGACTTTAAATAGTGGGTTATTAAAATATTGCTACGTTTCTACCACGGTATATTCTTTCTTTTTTTTCATTCTTAATGCCATGGCTATCCAAAATAGATTACGATTCCATCTATCAAACTGATTGTTGTCTTATGTAAAATTAACATACATATTGTTCAAGTCTGTTTAGCCAACATAAATTCATAGGTTAATATTAATTTCAGGGACGAAACAATTTGTTGTTCTTCTTCTCCACACTGGTTTAGAAAGTTCTCTACCTAGATTGTCCACAGCTTCTAAACTAGCCCACAAGGATAAGTACAAGAACATTGAATTCATTGACATTGCTTACAATACGGATGCAAATTTATATCAATGTGACATGAATGAAACTGCCAGGAGAAAGTTACACAAGTTTTTATTCGATTTTGCAGGAAACAAATAAAGTTATTCTTTTTTTTACTAGCATGTCGATAATATCGTTTATAACTTATGTATCAAGTTTATAATTTGAAGAGAGAAAAACATAAACATAGACTTGTTTGATTATAAAACATATCAATTATTGTAAGTATCGTATTTTATGTAATTTTTAGCTGATTTTGGTAAAACGTTTTTACGGACTATCAAGTGGTCGTATGAAAACAATAAATCAGTATTTTGTTATTTCGTTTGCTTCTTTTTATATTGCTAAAACATAGTGTCTCTGAGTTGCTTTTTGGTGAAACTTACCTGCACACAGTTCGTGACAATGCATATAATTCCATAATTCTGAAAACTAGAAAAGAGACTTAAATTAAGCTTACAAAATCAACAAGAGGGCCATCATGGCCCTGAGGTCGCTCACCTGTATATAGGCCCCCGGAGTGGGGCCGGTTTAAACCCCAGGGCTTTTTTTTAACAAACTTGGAAGACACCCATGAGATGTTTCATGATGTTAAGTTTTTTTGCTATACACAAATGTAATGAAAAACAATGATCTCCCCCCCCCCTGGCAGGGCCAATTTTAACCCAAGGGCTTTTATTTGAACAAACTTGGTAGACACCCATAAAAAGATGTTTTATGCTAAACATCTAAGCTGTAGCACAATGGGTTTTTTAAAAGAAGATTTTTAAGTTTTTCCTATACACATATAGTTAAAATCAATGACCCTCTGGGGCGGGGCCAGTTTTGGCCCCAGGGCTTTTATTTGAACAAACTTTGTAGACACTTACCAGAACATGTTTCATGCTTAATATCTAAACTCTAACTATTTGGGTTTTTTCAAAGAAGATTTTTAGGTTTTGCTATACACATATAAGGAAAATCAATGACCCCCCGGGGCGGGGCCAATTTTGACCCCAGGGCTTTTATTTGAACAAACTTTGTAGACACTCACTAGAAGATGTTTCATGCTAAATATCTTAGCTCTAGCTCTTTGAGTTCTTTAAAAGAAGATTTTTTAAGTTTTTACTATATGCATATAGGGAAAATCAATGACCCCCTGGGGCGGGGCCAATTTTGACCCCAGGGCTTTTATTTGAACAAACTTTGTAGACACTCACTAGAAGATGTTTCATGCCAAATATCTAAGCTCTAGCTCTTTGGGTTTTTTAAAAGAAGATATTTAAAGTTTTTTCTATTGGTTGCCATGGCAACCAGAGTTCTGCATGGAATTTAATTCTTTGAACAATTTTTAAAGGTGACCACCAAAGGAACATTCCTGTGAAGTTTGGATGAAATTGGCTTAGTGGTTTATGAGGAGATGTCATTTAAAGTAAAAGTTTACGGACTAACGGACGGACGCCGGACGGACGGACGCCGGACGAAAAGCGATCACAAAAGCTCACCCTGTCACTCTGTGACAGGTGAGCTAAAAACAAACTATAAGAGTTCTTATATCTTTTAGACTCCAAAAGCTCCTTTTACATCGTCATCAAACTAGCACCATGTGGTGATTTTTTTTATAAGTATCTCGTAAACTTAATATTATCTTTTCCGTTTTCATATTATCAATACAATTGATTTGTTTGAAGATTTGTTAATGTTTGCATATTTTTCAAAGATACAACATCATAATCATCCAAACATATTGGTTAAGTAATGAAAGCGGAGGAAAAATCTAAATTATACATTGATGCGCTACTATACAAATGCTCTTATTGTTTTAGAAAGTCTTTATTGTTTAGATTTGATGAGCTGTAAGTTTGAACATTTTAATTGTATTGCCTAGAATGAAAAAAGGACATAGAGAAAAGGTCGATGTTACTGATTTAGAAATTATTTAGACGATAACATCTTTGTTAAATATACTATACTATAAGAATAAAATTCCTCGACAACAAGTGAAGATATATTTTGACACAACTTTGTAATAGTGCAACATTATTACATGGATCTATAAGGATAGACGAAATCAGTTTTGAAAAACAGATTTACATATAACGAACTGATTGTTTACCATTGTGCTCCATTTTGAAGAGCATTTGATTAAGAAAAAATAGTCATTTATTTCTTTTTAGACACTATATCCGAGAGTGCACTTTTTGGAATTTGAAAATCATTTGGTATTTCATCATAAGTTTCACTCCCCTTCTCAATTACTCATAAAATATCATACTTTTTTCAAAACACAGTGCTTTCTGTTTTCTTTTCATGATGAAGAACAAACAAGATATTCGATTTTTCCTTTCTTTTTAAATTTAATATCTTCTATTATATTTTAAGGGTGACTTTAACTTATGAAAGATATAGATTTCTTTTCATTTCAATCAAGCGTGCTGTGTAGTTTTCAATGGATAAGCAAGCATTCATGATAATGTTGCAAACCAATTATAAATGATCATAATTATTTTACTCGAGAAAATCTATTAAAGAAAAAAAATAATAGAATAGAAGGAAAACATTTTGTAACCGTTTTATCTTGGAGACAAGAACTCATGCAAAAAATATCCTCTATTAGACGCCGCCTGTAAGCGGCGTCTAGTAGATATGCATTTGTCCATACATCAATGGGGAAAATATATATAGACTTGATTTTGTGTATTGGTATTTGTTTTAACAAATCACACTCTTATAAAAATAGCTTTTCTGATGTACAACATGTCAAAGAGCTTTAAGGGATTAGAATAAACTTTTGGCTGAATTGATAGTGCTATGTGTGAATATCGTATTCTTTTTATCATTATCTAATTTTATCTACATTATAAATAACGTGCCAATGAGCCAGTCTATAGTCGAGCGTTCTATAATTTAACCATTGAGAGAGGTGACGACTGAGGCAGTGTCACTCACTTCATCTGTATCGTCTCTGTTGAAGTTCGGCTCAGCCTTAAATTTTCATTTTAAATTTGATATTATGCTCCATATGCTAGCATTAAATCTTCGTTGACAGGGTAGAAGAGAACGAGGACATCTTTGATCAATATCACTTGTCGAATCATTAAATTACAAGATAAGTCTAAACCACGCCCACTATCAGAGAGGCGGTTCTCTCTCAATCGTTAGGAAAGTACAACAAACCGGTTACGCTACAGTATGTAAGGGGAGATCACTGCAGAACAGTTTATCCTCAAAATCATTCGAACATTATGCAATCCGTACCAATAATTATATGGGTATATTCTCGGCACATATTGTCTTGAATTTATTTTAAATATACCAATCATTTCAATTTTATTTGTTTTCTAATTTATTTTGATTCGACCAGACGTTTCTCGCAACAGACAACAATTTCAGAATTTCAGACCTGGCATTTCTTTGTGAATTTATGCATAAGGTTCTACTTATATATATAAAATATGCAACATTACTTTAAAACAACCAGCACATACCAAGAACATGGAGAAATAGTTGATTTGTGCTTCTGATATGCAACCGTAATAGAGAACGATTTTCAATGCTGATTGACTGTTCACATCATTTGGCGGTGTCTTTGATGTGCAGCATCAACATTTAACTTGTTACGTACTACTATACAAATTCATTTTCTCAGCTGCATTAATTTATAAACGGTGCATTCAGCTGAGTTTTAATCCGTGCAGTTGAAAATGCAGGATCTATTTACGAATAACCGATATTTTGAAGATCGTTATAAAAGTGAAATTTTCTGTACTTTTAACTAATTTGGGACTTAAAATGAGTTCCTTATAACCAAAAATTCCTTATTACCGTGTTGGCTTTAACCGTATATTTTTTATATTAAATAAGGAAGGGCAAAATTCGGGCTAAAGTAAATTGTTCTATATAACCGGCAGTTCGCTATAACACCCCAGTTACACAGAGCCATCGGTGATTGATCGGTTGGTTTTTTTAGCCAAATTATGTAGTGAACCGATGACAACGTATTTAACACCGATATCACCTATTGGTCACCTGTTTTCCACCTATCAACTGCTATTGGGGAAAGATAAGTTTCATCGGTGACAAATTACCGATTGGGAATTTTAAACATGTTTAAAATTCTCAATCGGTGAAAATATTTTACAAATAACCGACAGCAACCTATATGCAAGCTCTTAATCACCGATATCGCCGATCGGACAAAGATAACCAAATATGAATCACCGGCCATATCTGACGGAAAGTGTTTAACCACTGATGACTAGCTATCAAACACCGATTAATGAGCGTTACACCCGATTTAGCTCCGATTTACAAACGATGAAAACCGATAGTATTTCAGCATTTTAATCATCGACCCAACCCCGTTTGAGTTTGCTTTCTGTCACCGATGGCCGTTTACACAGAAAACCAGAAAAAAATCACGCATGACAACCGATCATAACAGCGAGTAAATTTAAAATTAAATGACCGATTTGGGACCGACCGTCTGTGTAACTGGCCCCTTAACCGTGTTCGCTATAAGTTTACTGTAAACATTTGTTCAGTCTTGACTGAAATTGATGTTACGAACAAATGAGGAAAATTTAAAGTGAAACTATTTTTACCACGAACTATGATGGTAATTATGTGCAAAATAAAAGGGAACTGTCAATCAAACTTTGTTGCATAAAAAGTAAAATAATAATAAATAAAACCGTTCAATGTCCATTTGAAAAGAGCTTTAAACGTTTTCAAGTTTCTCGATGTATTAAAGTGATACAGACATACAGACACAATATCTACATTACCACTGATTTCAAAAAACAAGACATTTCCCTCCAGAGGGCGTTAAGAACTGTCGATCATGGAGTCCTCCGCTTTGTTTATACCGTGCAATCAAAAGAACAAAACGGTCATATATTCAACGGAAAATTTTTTTTGACGCTTAGTGATATGCCTCAAATTGTGGTGGTATGTTCTTCTAATAAATCAAATATGCTTCCAGTACAAACATCAGAAATACTACCAATATCCAAGTTTTGAAGCTTATAGTCCAAATCGCAACCGAAAACAATCAGCTAATGTTAGTATTTGAATTGTATATACAAATTTACTTCTATGTGATAACTAAACTAGATTTGCGGATGTTAAGGTATACAGTGCTACAAAACGATAGAAACAAAAAGGTACGATTTCATAAACGAGTCTATACAAACATGCACTTTACGGTTTATCAATGGAAAAATACTATAGCCGATTATTGCCGATTATCTGATCGACACGTTTGAACTTGTATTGAGCATCACGTTACGTTCCTGTTATAAAAATCAGTCAATACTGATAAAAACTAGAAATAAATGCAAGTAAATTCGGAGAGAAATAAATGATAAGGCACATTTTTGGTTTATCGACTTTGCGTTATACAATTATGTTACAAACAATATTTGAAAATGAACCACAACTATTACGATTGGTTAACCATTCCAAATTTGTTGAATCTTTTTAGCATAATATTTATCAGTATCAAATCGAACGTAATCGAACAGAACCAATATTTCGAGAGTGATCAATGTGACCATTCATATAGATCCACCTTTAATTGAATCTAAAGTTTAACTTCAAAATATTCAATGAATGTCGTCCGAATTAGCTGTTTTAAGAAAGTACACGCAGTCAATTATTGCAAAGTAACTATTACACATAATGTGACCACCAACATACATTGGAATAAAATTTATGTTGATGTTTCACCCACGGTAAAAAGTGCAAATTAGTTACGATAAATTAGCAAAATAAAATACGGCCATCTGGTGATTACAGTCGTAATTATTAGAAATCAAAATGAATTAAAACAATTAAAGAGACTCTGATCTATAGCATTATAAAAGTATAATGTTTGTAAAATAATTACAATTACACTTTCTCTTCTCATCATTAAAATAGACAAGGAAAATGTCGTCTCATGCATCCTTCTTTAGATATGTGTAAAATTAAAACAACAAAGTGATATTATATCTAAATGAAAAATAATCGGAGTTATCTTTGTATTCTGATATGTTCCAATTAAGAACGGATTTCTTTGTGATAGTATTCAATGCAGCGAGAACATGTCTATAGACAACAAGCCACGAACCGCATAATTATAATGAAATTAATTGTGGCAGCTTATAAATGAAGCATTTCAAAGTAAAGACATTTGTTGAATCCACGACAAGGCTCGATACCTACGATGATTTATGAATGTCAATAGTATTATATCAGCAAGTAAACTCGAATACGCTATTCTTTTTGTTTATCTATAAACATAAATATTGTTTACACATGGCGGTGTCATTGCCATTATATTTAACAGGATATTTCAAAATCTGAAAAGAGCGATTTATCAGAAGCAATATAAACATCAAAATTACATTAAAATACTGACCCAGTTAGATTTGGTTTGTACATAATTTTGAAAAAGCCTAGTACATGTATATCTTTTGAACCCAACTAAACTTCTTGTTCTTCTTCTCCACAATGGTTTAGAAAGTTCTCTACCTAGATTACCTACGCTTCTTCACTAGCTCACAAGGAAAATTACAAAATCATTGAATTCATTGACATAGCTTACAATACGGATGCAAATTTATATCAATGTAATATGAATGCAAAAATTAGCTGATAATTTTAATAAAACCATACTTCTAAGAATAATATAATAATATAAGATAAGAACTAAATAAAATGTATGTTTGTTGCAACCTTGTATAAACATTTTAATTTTCAACTTTTACCCAAATAAATCAAAAAATTATATATCAAAGGATGATGAGATAAATTAAAGCCAACATGAATACTCCGCTAAAATTTTTCACAATCGCAGACTCTTAACGTGAACGATCTCACCATTACACTACAATTGTTTGCGTTTATAAACACACTAAATGTCCACCTTCAAAAAAAAAAAAATACGATGAAAACATTATAAAGCAATATAATTTGAATAACGTATTTTACGGTTAGGGCATAGTCGATAATGTAAACCATAACTTTAATCGTTGTATTTTTTTAAGGTAGTGCGATTTCAATGCTTTATTGATTTAGCGTTTTGTTGTCCGAACTTTACAGTTTTAAGTTTTGAATCATAAAATATATGCTTGATATATCGTTCTTTTTTACAGGTAAGTTAGATATTTTATTACTCCAAAAAAGCCTTATAAAGAAGTTAATATTGTTATAAATAAGATTTGATGCATTATTTTATATCTATTTCTTGCTACTTTAAAGATATTACAGTTTGTGATCATTATTTAATATTCGATCAATTAGATTTTGCATGTATGAATATTTCAGTTGAAAGTAGATCTTTTTTAACTTGATATAAAAGTACCATTAGTTTCCGCTGATTATCTTAAAAAGTATTCATTACAAAGTCTTCATGTTTTACATACTTATCGGTCATTACTAGTAGATATTCCCTATCGATTTTGGGGTCACTAGGTCAAAGGTCAGGGTCACAGGGGCCGTAAATGTCAGAATGGTTACCGCTTATTATATTGAAAAGAATTCACCACAGAGACTTCTTATTTCACATATTGATTGGGCATTACAAGTAGTTGTCACCGATTGATTTGTTGGTCACTAGGTCAAAGATCAAGGTCACTGGGGCCTTAAATGTCAGGATGGGTTCCGCTGATTATCTTGAAAACTATACATCACAAAGTTTTCATATTTCACACAGTGGTTGGTCAAGAACAGTAAATGACCACTTTTGATTTCAGGGTAAAAAGGTCATGGACACAGGGGCCTTAAATGTCAGAATGGTTTCCGCTGATTATCTTGAAAACTATTAATCACAAAGTATTCATTTTTCACATATTGATTGTTAATAATAATTAGATGATCCCTATTGATGTTGGGGTCACTAGGTCAAATGTAAAGGTCATATGGGCCTTAAATGATAGAATGGTTTCCGCTGATTATCTTGAAATTAACTCATCACACATGTTTTATATTTCACA
Source organism: Ruditapes philippinarum (assembly GCF_026571515.1). NCBI lineage: Eukaryota > Metazoa > Mollusca > Bivalvia > Venerida > Veneridae > Ruditapes > Ruditapes philippinarum. Next base: position 63,603 of record NW_026862014.1, on the reverse strand, counting down.
TAGTGATTGGCCAAATCTAGTAGATCACATCTATTGATTCTGGTCAAAGGTCAGGGTCACAGGGACCCTAAATGTAAGAATGGTTTCCGCTGATTATCTCGCTTACTATTCACGACAAAAGCCTCATATTTCTTACATTAATTGTTCATAGCTAGTAAATGTGGGATCACTGGGTCAAAGGTCAAGGTCACATGGGTCTTAAATGTCAGGAAAGTTTCCTCTGATTATTTTGAAAATTTTATTCATCACAAAGTCTTCATGTTTCACATTGTAATTGGCCATAACTAGTTAATGACCCCTATTAATTTTGGGGTTACTTTGTCAAACGTTAAGGTCACAGCGGCCTTAACTGTCAGAATGGTTTCACTCATAATATTGGTTACTATATATCACATAGTCTTCATATTTCACATACTCATTGGTCGTAACTAGTAGATGACCCCTGTTTATTTTGGGGCCACAAGGTCAAAGGTCAAGGTCACAGGCCCTTAAATGTTATCGCTCATTATCTTGCTTTTTTTTCACAAAGTCTTTATATTTCACATATTGATTGGTTACAACTGGTAAATGACCAAATGACCTCAAATGCTTGTATGGTTTCCCCTCATTATCTAGAAAGCTGTACATCACAAAGTCTTCATATTTTACATACTGATTGGACATACCTAATAGGTTACCCCTATTGATTTTTGTTTCACTAAGTCAAAGGTCGAGGTCAAAGAGGTCCTTAAATGGTAGTATGGTTTGGTAATTTAAAGAAGATGTCCCCTATTGATAGTGGGATCACTATGTCAAAGGTCAAGGTCACAGGGGCCTTGAATGTCAGAACTGTTTCCACTCTTGATAATGAAAACTATGTATCACAAAGTCTTCATAATACACATATTGAAGCAATATGTAGAAGATGTTCCCTATTGATATTGGGATCACTAGTTTACAGGGGCCTTAAATGTAAATATGGTTTCTGCTTATTACCTGGAAAGCTTTTATCACAAAGTCTTCATATTACACATATTTATTAGTCATAATGGGCTCAGTAGTTCAAAGGTCAAGCTCTTTATATTTCACATATTGATTGGTTATAACTAATAGATCTTGTTTTTCTTTTTTCCACAACTGAACACTTCCATGCACCCATTATGACAAGTTTATATAACAAAAATTACCAATAATGTGAGTCGATGGCTAGAAAGGGGGCATATGTGTCGTTCGACAAATCTTGTTTTATCAAGTTTTCAGTAATTAACAATAACTGATCCAACTGGATTGTAGTGTTTACACTACTGGTTGATATACATATCAATGATCAATATCGGCAATATCTGTTTTTAAAATTATTTTTTTTTGTTTCCATAATATGTAAACTCGCGTAAGATAGTCGCCGTATTCTTAAAGATCCTGTATGTTTTGAGATTGATATTGTTACTGTGTGTATACCACACTTGCAAAAATTATATATGTATATATTTATGCAAATAAAACACTTTTCAAACATCAAAGAATATGTAAAATGTGTACAGCAAATATCTGTGCATATTATATTTAATCAATAAAATACATGCATTCATTTCTTATTGGAAAATATGAATAAGAAGTTATAGAAAATAAATGTCTAATTACCTCCCTGTATTTACATCAAATGTTAAATTGGGTAATATCTTTGTAAATAATGCTTATTGGAACTTACAATATTGACAAATCTTAATTTGAGCATCATATTTATGAAATAAAACCATGAAAAAAAATGTGTAACAGGATCTTTAAGTGATTAATATGTATATTTTGCAATATATATGTAAAAGTAAAGTAATATTTAAGAAATATCCTTCAATATTGCTTACTGTGTGGTTCCATTTTGTTTTGCTTTGAAAGCTTTAATTTGAATTGCGTATCTGACTATCATTTCAGTATTCAAACCTGATCTAACATCTGATTACACCCTTGTTGTTGTTTTGGGTGTTTTTTGTGTTTTTTACTTGTTTTTTTTTTCAATCAAAAACTATAATAGAGAAGACAAAACAATATAGTGTTTAGATTTATTTTTGTTTGTTTTTCAATAGGCATGGTGTAATTGACAAATACAGTATTTTCTTAATATCCTCTTGAAGGTTGTGGTAAATCATTTCGGATAAACTCAATATTATTATACCGTTTGTTTTCATCTATCGCAATTACAAATAAATCTAATAATATGTATATATTTCACAGAAAAGATGTCAACCTAACCCAGAAGAGATGACGGAGACCACATACCTTCAAGACGACGGTCAGGTGAAATGAATCAATTGTATTTCCTTATATGACAAAAAAAAAGGTTTGATGTCTACAATTGCGTGTGAAGAAATTTTAAGTAGATTTATCTTCTCCTAACATACGCTGTCCATATATTTATGCGAATACTATTTTGTTTTAAGCAGGGATTTGTTTTATAACGTGACTGCACTGTTACAAAAGACTGTTTAGAGCTTACAAAATTCCATAAAAGCAACACAGTTTTTGGATAAGTTAAAAGAAATTGAAATCAGTTCTTACATTGAAAATCAACTGTTTTATATAGTTACCCAAAGGACCATGTTTTGAAGAGAAGTGTTAACAAATTGCTAGTCTATGACAAATAAAAGTTTTACCATTTGTATATTAATCCCCTTCTAAGAAAGCTGTTACAAAAATATAATAACATAAAATTCTCTGATTTCATGATGGGAAAATTGTACGAGGGGTGTTCGGGAAGTTTAAGAACTTGTGCTGTAGTTTGATAAATAATAGGAATTGAAAAACAAGAAAAACACCATAATATATTTCATTCTTTTACAGCCAGCTGTAAAAATTACAATAAAATACATTAAACAATTAGTAAATTACAAATAAAACAAAACATACACCGAAGCATACACAGAGCACGCTAACATCACGTCAGTGCTAAATATGTTAACGACAAATTTCCCCGATCGTCATATCGATACATTTCTCGACGTTATCTCCATTCACAGCGATACATTTTTCTATGCCTCTTGACCCATTTGTTGTACGTGTCCTCGTACCAGATGTTGTCGAATGACGAACTATTCTCTGGGTTTCAATTTGTAATTCCAACCCGAAATCAAAGCGTCGACCACGTAGCTGTGCTTTCATTTCCGGAAAAACTCGGAAATCCATCGGCGCGAGGTCCGGGCTATAGGGTGGATGCTCGAGCGTCTCGAATAACAGAAGGCTAATTTCATACTGCGTTGACTGTGCAAAGTGGGCGGGGGCGTTGTCCTGGTGAAGAATAATCTGGTCGAGGTCGATCCCGGGACGCTTCTTCCGTATAGCCTGGACGAGATCCCGCCTGAGAACCTGAAATCATAAAATGATTAAGTTAGCTATGAAATCCTATTAAAATAATTCAATATATTGTTTTTCATTTATTTCATTAATTTTATCTTATATTATATCATTTATGAGTGTCTATAATTACCTTTGAGTAATAATTGGCGGTCACAGTCTGTCCTTCCGGGATACGGTGCTGTAATAACTTCCCCGCCTGTCCAAGAAAAACACGAACATGTGTTATCCGCCACTTTTCTGCACCCGCGCTTTTTGGAGGAGAACTTCCGGGGGTTTTCCAGACAGATGATTCCTGTTTCGCCTCGGGATCATAGTGGAACAACCAAGTTTCGTCCGTAGTGATGATGCGATTTAAAAATGACAACCCCTCTCCTTCGACGCGTCGCACGAATACTCGAGAACAGTGTAATGTGCGTTCCCGCTCGTCGTTCTTCAAAAGTCTTGGGACCCACATGGCGCTTACTTTCGACATATTGTTTTCTTTTAGGCAATCGTGGACGGTGGACACAGATATACCAAGTTCACTTGACATTTCTCGCACAATGCGTCGTCGATCTTCCTTTATCAGTTGCCGAACCTTGTCTTTTACTCCAGTTTTCACCATCGATGGTCGACCGCATCGCTTGTCATCCTGAGTCTATTGACTCTCTTCCGTTTCGGAACATGTCTTGGCATCTAAATACCAGCGATCTACAGCATTTCATTGTTGTACTTATGCTTGAATCATTTTATACGTCTCCGTTGGTGTCTCTTCTATTCCTACACCAAACTTGATGATTGCCCTGACTTCAACGTCGCCTATTGACGTCATTTTTTCTCTTGATTTGTGTAAGCACCAGTGATGTTAAAACCGTTGTATTTCAAACAATTGTAACGATTTACGAGTAGAATTTTCAGAAAATGACGTTGACGTTGTATTCAACGCTCGAGCTCTTTCCTGACGTTATCCATTGTAATATAAGAAAATTATTATCAAGGTACCATTTACTTAAATGCGATAAAATCGAAGTGCTCCGGGTATGCGTTATGCGGTTCCTATAGAAACAAGTTTGTGAAATATGGATAAAAAAGCACCATTAAGGGTAACAAATACAGCAAAAGTCTTTAGTTTTGTGTGAGGTTAGGTATTCGCATATGCCGTCATAAGATATAAAACGTTTGATTGTTTACACTTGAATTATGTTTGTTGATAGTTCGCACCTTTTTCTGTTGATTGGGAATATTTATACATATATTATATTACAACATGGGCAGTAAAAATACTGCAGAAGAACCATTGTTAAAGATATGATTTGCCTCTAAGATTAGATGAGAATGTTCTATTTAGATCTTGTAGATTTCAGATATTGAAGATCAGCATGCTTATGTTATTTTTTTTTAAATATTCGCAAGTTTCATTTTTATGAAATACTTTAGTCTGATCATTGTAAGAGTTTCAATGCTTATGGGACTTTTAAAGTAACTGTTTGTTTTTAAGAAACATGAGGTCATCTTCCACCAGGATAGATACAAAGTAGCCACGACCTGTCGATATGATATGATATCTGATTAATATGCTTTATTTTACATTTTCGATCATTATAATATTGGAAATTCAATGCTGCAACTGTTCCCTGACAAAAATTATATGTTTAATATGTCTAAAACATATTTATTTGTTTTGTTTTTTAATTTAAAGGACAAGCAAAGGGAAAATTACGGTCTGGTTGGAACACAAGGACCAGAAAACGATCAAAGCAGTTGTGGATGTTTTATTCTGAAATGTTTAAGGAGACTGATCAGATGTTGTGAGTAAATGAATATTAAAGCACTTAATATATATCAAAATTTGGTAAATCCAGGGTATCTAAGTAAAGTGATCTTTCCTTTACTATAAAAGTATGTGTCTTCACACGCACACACACACACGCACGCACACACGCACGCACGCGCGCGCACGCACGCACGCACACACACAAATTCAAAACAAAACGAAAGCAATGAAAAAATGCCTGTATCTTACTTTGTTTTACTTCAAAAGCTATGGCCTTTCAATGCAATTGTTCGTGAAGTTATATTTCTCTTCACACATAATCGTTTGTATTTTTTTAGTGAAACCTACAATGTTAGCCTTAGTATATTTTTTCATGGCTCAATATCTTCATTAAAGGTTTAACGACCTTTTCTAACAATGTATTTAATGTGTGTGATATTTGTTTATCTCTCCTTGCTGTTCAAATGTCATCAACAAATAGAGCATCTTAACCATTATTATCAATATTGTTCATTTTTAAAGTATGCAGGACAATCTGTTGGTTGCTCTCCTTTTTCAATTGCTGCTGCTGCCCCCGCTGCTACAAAGGGAATGTCCAGATTTTTATACCAGTACAAACACCGACGACTTTTGGATTTTCCTCTGCCATCTCTAGATTGTGCAAAGAAATATCTTATAAATGTCAATTATGCTATGATGTTGCAATGTTACACGAAGCGTTACCGCTCGTTGTTGTATGCCAGATATCTTCAAGGTTCGAGCCGGACATTGATTTTGCACTTAATGATATTAAATGTAAGTAGTGTAAATTTATGACAAAGTTTAATGATTCGGAAAATGTTTGTTAAGTGGATATTTTAAATGAAAAATAATCATATAAAGTAAAGTTGAAAATAAACCGAACCTAAGAAGTTCTGTTTTCTGTTCATTGAAACCTTTATGAATTCAGTATCAAAAAATTAGTTAAAACAAATACATACAATTAACTTAATGTTGTTGTTATCGATATGAGGTTATTATTCTACTACTAAGGCGCTCTCTGTAGACATCATATGTGTTTATACAAATGTACTTTATTGTTGTCAAAAGCATTTCATGCAAACCATGCTTATTTTTCACTTAAACAAACGTTAATATATCTAACTGATTTATTTCAGGGAAAAAACCTTTCGTTGTCCTCCTTCTTCATTGTGGTTTAGAAAGTTCCTTACCTACATTACCAACAGCTTCGAAACTAGGAAATATGGAAAAATATCAAAATATTGAATTCATTGACGTCGCTTACAATATTGATTCAGAACTGTATCCATGTAAAACGAATAAAACTGCGAGAAGTCAATTGCAAACATTTTTTAAAATAAATGTTAAAGCCTGACATATTCAGTTGAAAATGTTTCAAAAGTTTTAAGATACTGAAAAAGTATGAACCGGCTCAGTCTCTATTATATTTATATAAACTTTTATCAGAAAAAAACTAGAGACGACGATTCATATTGTTTAACTGGCATAATTATAGCAGAATTTAAACAAAAATTGAAATATTATTTCATTTTATTAAAGAAAAGTTTATTCACCTTTCCAGTATTTACATTTTATGTAAAATGGCTTACTTGTTATCCAATTGCTACACTGAGATAATATAAAGTCACTTATTGACCTGGTTTGCACAAAAGAACACGTGGTCACGTTTGTGATACTGTTTGTGAGCAGTTGATCTAGCAATGAATGGAAAACGTTTGGCAAATTGTTCCGCTACGAAAAACCGGAAAGGTCTATTCCGTTTAAAACTAAAAAAAGAATCGCATCTTATTCCGACGTACATTTGTTGAATGGTTTAAAAATAAGTGGTTTACATCCATTAAACTTATAAGTGCATGTAAGCATAAAATATCATCATATCGATGTTTTTTTAATATTTATCATTGATTTCTAATAAAAATATGTAAATAAACATTCAATTTTCTTAATTTTAACATGGTTGTTTCCGAACATGTCCAACTTGGATCAGGTTAGAGCATTAAGACTTCACAACTGTTGTCACAGTGAACTCCTGAAACGTTAAAAAACGTAAAAATGACTTGTTTTAATCAGACACTATCAACAATATCTGTCATTGTAGTTTCCAGGGTTTGTTAAAGTCACATGACTTGTTTTGTACTCATTCGGTGATTCGCACAACATAATTTTTATATAGATATGTTTACGCTTCAAACCAAAAATATATAGAATGTAAACAGAAATTCAAGATATCACTTTAACATAGACACTTTAACGTGAGTTGAATGCATAAGTTTATTTAATATTATGATCATTAATATGTCTCCCTTTATACGTCAGAGGATTTCATATCCGTCAAACTTTCAGTGTTATAAACAATTGAATAACTTTAAATTGTTAATAAGATTCATCAAGTTTCCTATAAGGCACATTATGTCCTAGAAACCTTACACTTTATATCTTAAGAAAGGGAAAACATGAGTTCAATAACATTTAAATAAAGATATTAGAGCATGTTAGATGCTATCATCTGGGGAAAGACGTGCGAAATGTAAATATTATTTCTAATAAATGTAGTTAAATATACATATAAGTTTAAAGTAAATTGACTTCAGTACAAAATTCTGTGTATCATTTATTGTTTTAATTGCATTTGGGGACAGAAAGAAACACTTGACTTCTGTTAACAAGACAAGTTCCAAAATTATCATATTCTACGACTTTGAATGGTCACGTTTTTTTTTTATAAACGGTGCACTTGTCTGTCTTGTTATCAGTATACATGCTTAAGACTGGTTTAAGCCATCGGTATCTTGAAATACAAATGTCATTTTATTTCGATCAATATAGTGTGTAACAGGACAAAGCTATACAATATTGAATCAATCCGACAGTTGCATACTACTGTGTTAACGTTATTCAACATAGTGTTTTTCTTAAGAAAGAGATAACACGGTATCGGACCGGTATGGTATTTTCGGTCTTCACACAATCGGTGGAGATTCCCAGTGGTAAGAAAAATTCGATTTCACAGCTCATATTATACTACTTTGACCTGGAATGATTTTATATATTGAAATGTTTACAGGTTTCAAGAAACAGATTGAATTTGATGTATTTATTGTAAAGAAAACCTCTTTGGTTGAATTTTTTCCCCAAGTACAAACAATTTAGCTTCTTTATAAGTCTTGTCCAAAGTCCAAAAATAAAAAGAAATATGAATCGACAGTATTCTCAAAACTCTCATAAACAAATTTTAGTGAGAAAATTTAGAGAGAAATGGAAATAATAAATACATTGACAAACATGGCCTGTAAATGCAAAACTTCAACACACTAGTGTGTGATGTGTATTAAGTTAGTTTCTAATTCCTTAATCCGTTTTAAATTAAGGAGTAACGAACCAGTTCCTTATTCCTTTTTTTAAAGTTGCCTATTCCTTATTCGAACTACTTACTTATTCCATATTCGGAAAAAGAATAAGGATTAGTGAACTTACTTTATATACATTATTGTGTGTGTGTGTGTTTGTGTTTGTCAAGGTTCAAAACCCTCACGATTAAAGTTTTGCATAATTATGGGACTAAATATCATAACAAATATCGCAGAAATGTACAACGGTCGCGACAACTCAGTTATTTATGAATTGTGTCTCCATACTAACCTCGTTGAAGTTAACTAGACTTAATAACTATATGCCCCTTTCGATCTCAGGAAACATAAGTGATATTAAGTTACACGTGATATATCAATCAAATATTACAACGCAACTGTGTGAGTTAAATAGTATTACACCGATAGGTAGTTTGAAGTAATTATTTTAATTTCATTCAAAATGTCTTCAGAAAACTTTATATCTCCATTTTCCTTTTTTATTATAGTGGATAAAGCTTTCACGAGTATCTGAGTAACCAGTAGAAATATTAACTTGAAAATATCAAAGTACTATCGCTATGTACTTTGAGTTTTTTTGTTTGATACCTCTGATAGGAATCTTAATCAAATTAGCTGCAGAAGACATTTTGTCGTAGTTATCTCCCTTTTTTCTTACAAACAAATGGTTGGAAGATGATTATACATTCTAAGGAAGGCAACTATGGTAATTATTATTGGTACACAGATGAAAACCATACAGTCAAATTTGATCTCAGAGAATCTAATTTTCAAATAGTTAAATTAAAGGTGTCGGTGGTGGTATGAATGAAGGTTACTTTTACTTATAGAAAGAGAAGTGACCTTTTAACTAATTAACATTTTGCTGCTCCCCGTTGGTTCTTTAAAACACATGTGTCACTGTGCATAGTATATTAAGTAGCTGTTTGTATTTTTTGCGACAAATAGTTGTGTCTGAGAGATAAAGTTTTAGAGAAGACAATAAGATTCCACACTGAAAACAAGTCGAAAATTAGTTTTCATTTCTACTTTCATTTTTGACAATTAGAATTGTTTTATAATAATAAAAGTTGTCATAGTTCAGAACTGTTGACTATTTAAAGGAGAAGATGTGTACGCGGCCGGAAAGTTCAGTCGGTAGAAACGCAGAACGGTATGCCGAGGGTGCCGGGTTTGAGTCCCGATCAGGCTGCACATTTTTCTCACCCTGTGACATTTTGCGCCCAACGTTGGGTCATGACTGAAAAAAGCTTACATTGCTCTGTAACCCTGAGAAGTTTGAGGACGAATTTTAGTAGAGTGGGGGAGTATGCTACGGTTCAGAACTGTTCACTATTTAGGGGAGGAGATGTGTAAGCGGTCTGATAGCTAAGTCAGTAGAGCCGCAGAACGGTATTCCAAGGATCCCAGGCTTGATTCCCTGTCAGGCTGCATATTTTTCTCATCTTTCGTTTATTTTGGTCTTTGTCCTATTATGGTTCCCATATAAGTGCGAAAAACACCAGTCTAAGCTTCCGTTTTCAATCAGAATTTTTGGCTTTTGTCGTTATCTTGCAATTCGAAAAATTGCGATGTTTCAGTTCAGTACTTCAGACGTAAGTTTTCAAAACCATTACTATCAAGCAGGTACTCGCGTTACCGTAAAGCATGCTTTGCCAGCAAGCTCTTCGAGCTCGCTAATAATGATAATAATAATAATAATAATAATGGATTCGACTTTCCAGTTAAGAATTATGACATAAATCTTTTTAACTGTCTGTTATCCAATATTATTAAGGAGCAATTTTATAATAAAAGCGTCTGTTTGTGTTTTTTTTAAAGATGATAAGTAATTGTAATTACCCATTTATACTCATATGTGTGGCATTGCTTCTGGGTGTGAATTAGTTTGTTTTGTACTTTAATAAGTTTATTATGTGTATAATGTAAATATCAATTGATCAATTAAGAATCAATCAATGCAACAAGACAACCTAGAGACTTTATATTTCGTCGTTAGAAAACTAGAATACGGTAAAATTTATAGGTGAAATGTGATTCATTATTATTTGATTCATACACATAACTTGTAAAATATATTATCGGTTTTTTGTTTATACTTCTGTTGTATTTTACCTTAGTTCAGCTATATGAAGGGAAACAGGCATGCCGCTTACCTAAACAAGATGTTGTCTCGTCGGCAGCCTTCGCAGAACTGGTTTTAGCGTACTACTATCTGGGAACTCTCAGTCCTGCAAAACCATTACGCATGCGCGTGCTGTCCGGTGGGTCTTGGAACACTAAATTATTCTCTTCATTCACAACACTTCTTTAATCTTAACGGACTTTGCATTGAGTTACAAAAAATCTTTAAAATACTCACAACGTTTTATTGTTGGATTTTATTCACCTGTCAATTGCATACTGATTATACGGCAAATGTGTACACAATATATTGATCTTCGATAGAATTTCGGTAAATTCCGTGAGATGTACGCAAATTCAATTTTTGTCTATGGAATAACTACACTGTGTATTAAAGCATAATAGGGTAAACTACCGGTTTACATTTTTAAAATGTACTACGTTTTTTAAGATCGAAACCGCGTAGGTTCAAGATTTTTTCATATTTATTTGTTAAAATGTTTAGCGCTTATTTTGGCACAGTTTATACTCTTTTTAAATAACAAGGTTAAAAAATTAAAATTAAAACTTCATTTGGATTAAGGTAAAAATATGTAATTTTAATGCCGTATAACATAGTAAGAATCGAAACAAAACAATGTTACTAAGTTGCTTCATTGCTCAGTTGAAATTTTGAAAGCACTCGGCAATTTCCATTAAAATATACTGCAAAAAGGAAAGAGTATTTCATAAAACAGTGGCAACAGTAGCGATCGAACCTCAGACCTATCAAATGTTGGGATTATGCTATTGCAGATGTGACGACGAACTATAAATTCAACTGGCCTGACTATCGAAAACATTTGTCATATACTCCATATTAATTCTAGTAAGCTACACGGACAGAACCGAAATCAAATCGAATATTTAAATGATTGCGATTATATATTAATAATTGACAGGTCGCTAAAATCATACTATATTACCTGTGTAGTATTGATTATTGATTGTTTACGTTTCTTTTTGATGTTTTGGGTAACATAGGAGACAAATTAGAATTGTTTTAATCAGCTGTGTGCTAGGGTTATTTATGTCACTTATGTAAATGTTTTGTTCTTGTTCAAAGGACCCGTCTTATGTTTACAACACGGAATGTTAAAGAAATCTCAAACATTTGTATTGTTCACAATTATCCACCATTAGTGAATTGAAGTAGATAATTGCAATGTACAACTAAACATATTTGTTTAGTTCATTTGTATTCTTATTATTTCTAAAGTCGCAACGGTATATAGTACGTAAAAATGTGAAAGTCAACATCAATATTCATTTTGACCTAACTGCATACAATTTGATAACCTATTTCACATGAAATATAAATAACTAACATGGCAGAGGGATATTTCTGCAATATACCTGTGACAATCAATTTGTAAAAAGAACAGGGAATTCTTTTTTTCTATTTAAAAAAAAATTATATGTTATTTTCAACATGCTAAATGTTATCGGGTGATCATAGTCAATCCTTTGAAATACAAAGTCAATTCCGTTAAACTTGACAAAACATAACATTATGTCAACGGGTCATGGATAAGTTATTATATTAAAGTTTATGTATAATGCATTTAACGTTTACAATTTAAACAAACTGTGGCCTGAATTGTATGTCTATAATGTTCAAATCAAAATCTTGACGCTATTGAAAATGAATAATAGACCAAAGTCGTGAGGTACTGGTTTAAACCATTGAGCTAGAATTCATATTGGTTTATATTCATCTGCTAATTTGACAAAAAAGTGTTACAATTTTGTCCGCTTAATATTCATACAACATCAGTGTTAGTCATTGTTCGTAACGAACAAAGAAAACGGGCAATGTAAAAAATGAATTAAACCAAAAGAATTAATAGTTACAACCAAGGATTTTTTTCAAATCAACAAATAAGGTCTGTTATAGATATACCTCTCTACTTTTGCTCAGCATTATAAGTTAAGTTTATGTTATCACAAGTATAAAACAGATTTCTTCCAAAGTTTGTAAAATCTGATTCAACAATGTTTTGAGAGGCCCTAACATGAATCCATGTTACAAATAGTCTAGGTAGCATGGAAAGCATGCACGCTAATATTTTCATGATTTTTATGGGGTGTTCAATCACGGCGACATAACAGGCTTATTGATATTCAGTGTTTTAAATTTCGACCATCTGTCACTTTTATATGGCGAATGCAAACATTAGGCGGCATTTGAAAGAAGCAGAGTTATTGAGGGATGTAGGTATGTTGCAGCAGTGGGTCACCTTCGGCCAGGTTTGTGCTACGCTTTGTGTACACGGCACCGTCATCACCAGAGGTGGGGAGAGATACCGGCTACATGGTATACCCACCAGAAGGCATGCTGGAGGACCATGCTCATACTACGGGGGTCCGTGTTCTACGCAGATGGTATGTGGAATGCTGCATGAAGATAATTTGCGAACGAGAAGACCTTGCATACGTATCCCCTTGACGCGTCGACATCGCAAGGCCCGTTTGAAATGGACCAAGTAACATACGCGGTAGAACATGCAACCCTTGAGACACGTTCTGTTTACTTATGAGTCAAGGTTCTACCTAGACTTGACAGATAGGCGTGCTATAGTCTGGAGAAGACAAGGTAAACAGTTATAGGCTGCAAGTATTGCTGAACATAGCCGCTACCAAGGTAGGTCAGTGATGGTGTGGGGAGGCATCAGCTGGGATTGACAAACCGACCAGGTTGTGCTAAATAGAGGCACATTGACAAGTAAATGATACATAGACGACATCTTAGACAACCAGGTAAGGTTTTGTGCTGTAGTAGTTGGCGATCAAGTTATTCTAATGTACGATTATGTTCGCTTCCATAGGACCAGGGTGGTCCAGAACTACCTAGGGAGGGAGTCTATTGAGAGCATGAACTGGCCAGCTCGCTCACCTGATTTAAATCAAATATAACACGTGTGGAAGTGTGCTGAAGGTTAAAAATTCAGCTCGTTAGCTGCAAACTGAGCTTAGAGTCATGTTGGTCCACGAATGGGCAGCCATATCCGTAAAAAAGATCAGAAACCTAATAGCGAGTATGAGAAGGTGCTGCAAAACTGTCATTGATAGACACAGGTCACACACACGGTATTAAGTATTAAACTGTAAACAAAAGATAACAAATTTGAAAAGCATGCTGCATGTTTTGAAATATTCAAAGAGGGGGTCATTCTCTTCTCTAGCACAAAAACTCATTTATAGGTTTGAATTCGTCCTTCAGGGGTAAATCAACTGTTAAAACCTTTGGTACGGTGTTGACAAAATTATCCAAAAATATATTCTCATTCAAATATATGGTGCTTTGCAAAGTTGGGAAAGTACATCCAGTGTTATTATTTTTGAACGTTGAAATAAAAGACAAAGAATCTTATGACAAATTTAAGCAAACCAAAAATTAAGAAAAGAAAAAAAAAAGGTAAACACAAACGTAAACGGCCAAAATTATTGTCAGAACAAGAGTTCACTCAGTTGTTGGCGGCAAATTACCAAAAGAATTATTATCATAGTAATAAAATTTGGCAGAGTCATGACCTTTCTCTATTTGATGAAGTTTAAAAATCAAGTTACCGATAAGAGTTTATCAAATATATATGAATGAATGACATTTACCTTGAACCAAGCGACATCAACCGCCACCCAATCTTGAAGGACCACATAAGGTATATTAGACATTGGCAAACAAGCAACTATGCAAATGTGTTTTAAAATATATTGTAAGCAAATGTTTTTATGACCGTGTGACTCCTGTCACTGGACAATCAAAGGAATATTCCTTCTAAATAATATTAAAAGAACAACAAAAGTCAATATTTAAAGGCTGTATAAGCAACTGTGTAGATTTTTTTTGCACCTTTGACCTTCCAACCTGGTCAATATTTCCGGTTCACAAATGTATTCCTTTAATTTTGTTTTTGTATTAAGTTTTGTTTAGTTGTACCACAACTCAACCTTTTGTACAATTGTTCATTATAATTTTGCTTTAGATAATTTAAAATTACTTAACTATAATTCATGCAGAGTTATGAGATAAAATTATACTAAACTGAGCTTAATTTTATTTTTTATAAAACGAAGAGTTAAATGCGAAGTGAGTTTATTTACGAAATTCCAAATTATTAATAAATATATGCATAAATTTTATAAAAAATGAAGCTTGATTGAACTAAGAAACCAAACATAAAACTTAATATATACTATTATACTGCCCTGATTGAACATTTTATGTTGGTTTTGCAGTTGAATAATTTTTTCTTTTAGATTTAAACAGTAAATGACTTTGCGTTGGCGTATTCTGTTACGCATTGTGAAACGCAACGTACCAGATTTCCATATAAAGAAAAATACAAACATGAAGACATCCATTTTTATGACGTGAACGAATTTAATATATTCTACATTTACAATCAAATTACTAGAAATTCACACTTTAGATGAGGAAAATGTATAAAATAACAGGCGTAAATATAATGCACTTCTTTTACATGTTTAAATTACAGTATCAGCAATAAGCATGGTAAACTGGGTAATGTTTCTTTTTCAAATGTTGTGTATTAAACACACTCGTTAAATGAGATAATTTTCAGTAAATAATTGTATGTGCAGTTAAACTAACTTGATAGCAAGTTCGTCTCGTGGTTGGATTTAAATCAGTCATACTTTCCTAAGTGCTTGCACAATCAAACAATTATCAAAAAGTAGTGTGAAGCAATGAAGTTTTTAATCTACGACAAATTGCATACCTGGTGTCTTACGAAGATTAAGGTAAAACGCGTCACTTTGCGAACTTTCGAGTAGCGTCTTGAAAATTGGCAGGCAAAAAATTTACAATTTTTCTAATTGGACTCCATTTATTTTATTCCAATAGTTTCAGCCAATGTTTGTACACATGACATCAAAGATGACCATCAAAGCCCGTTTTGAACATGACATCGTTGCGTAACCTTGGCAACTGTTACGGGTATTTCAACGCCATTGGCGGACAAAATATCTTAAATCCTACAGCATTCGACGATATTTATTTTTTCCTTTAAGCTTATATAAATTTTATTGTTTTACGCCAAAAATTTTATGCAGATACTTTTGAGACTTCAAAGTGCAGCAATAATGTTCACATTATCAGGAAAATTGTTCTACAGTTTTACTTATACATATAAAACAACAATGTTCTATTGCAAATTCTTAAAATCTAAAATGAGACCTGACGATGAAAAAGCATATCTATATTTAAAATCTTAGCCTAGGATTTAGGCGTTGATATTTTGCTTATTCGCTTAATATTTATGCGTTGATTTTTTGCTTATTCGCTTAAAATACGCGTCATTTCCTACGAGCACGTCACAATTTCTGATTGATAAATACTCGATTTAAAGACTGGAACCAAGGCTAGTAAAGTCTAAATACAGGTACATTTCAATATAACGTGTTACTTGAGCAAAAAGAGACTGTCAGCAGTGTACAAAATTTGCAAGATATGTAACAAAAATTGTCTAATTAACTATCATGGGCTTGGTTGAAGTGCAATATTATCGCATTTCCATTTTGTGACGTTTATGTTTGCTAAAAAAATGTACGAAAAACAAACGAATATTTTTTCATGTTTTTAAGCATGATTAATAACTTTATAAGGAATCGTGAAAAGACGCATGTAAAGAAAATGACGTCAGGCGTTCAACGGCAACACATACGCTGCGCAAACAAATGCAGCTGAGAGTTATCATTGCAGTGTACCTTTTTTATATTGTAATACAATAAGATTAATAACTTTGAATCGAAAAATATGCCATAAGGAACAAAAATCAACTATATATGTTTATGCAAATTTAGAAATTTACGGATATTCAATCATAAATTAATACGTAGTCTACAAGAAATTCTGCAAATCTATACATTTTGCATTACCCACACTATGCGTGATATACTGTGAGTGATATGTATTTCATTTCACCTATTAAAAACCAGAATTTGAATGTCACTTGTTATCAAAAATTATTGCAACAATTTGACAGAGTAAAATAATAAATAATTGGCGAAATATTGACAAATTAAAATATACGGTTCGTAAATGAAATTTAATCAATTATATTAGGGTGAAGCAACAGTCATGTTTGAAACGTTAGCTCAGTGGGTGTTGGATAACAGATGTAGCACGTTCGATTCTACATGTAAATAAACATCTTTAATATTAATTCTCTCGTTTTGGTTATCATTTTAGAACATCATAATGTTAAAAATAAGAATAACGATTAATTGACAATTGACCATAAACGCGTTATTAAAAACATTACTATCATATCGGCCTTTGCAAATATTCATTATTCACTGTATAGCCAAATTTATGGTAGAGTTTATTTTGAACAGGAAAATTAAGAAACAGTACTTTAAACATGAAATATAATGAAACGCTATAAATACACGTCTGCGGATATTTAGCAGAACATATACGCGAACCGGCGGTCCTGAGCTAAATACTGCACAAAGGAGTGTTGCGTTGTCAATCTTTATACATTCAATATATAGTGTCCTGTTTTTGTCTGTACATGCTACGGGCACTGTAGAGGATCTGTCGATGTTTTATATGTTCTGTTCACCGACCATTTAATCAGTATGCAACTGACATGTTAATAAAACCTCTCTGTTTTATATACAAACTTTGCATTTATAAGAATAAAAAAATCATATTTTGGTAATATCTGACCGTGTTATTAAAAATAATACAAATTTTAGTAAATACGAACTTCATACAAAGTGCCCATATATTACGAGTGTACGGATCACGATATATTAGTCATATACGTATTGCATAATATACGGCCCCGTACATCTAAGTATTCAGTTTCACTTATTTTTACCTGTCTATATATAATATACGTAATTCCGTACCCTTCATTGTATCTATATATATTAAAGGACGTTTAAAGAAAAAAATCAAAATTTTATTTCAGGATTTTTTTAATAAGTCGGTTTTAAGCTGAAATTTGCGGCTAAACTGAACGTCAAATTTTACACAAAATTTACAGTATTCTTTCCATTTTTTCACACATGTTTTGGCGTAAAACAATAAGTTTTATATCAGCTTAAAGGAAAAAATAACTTCCGTCGAATGCTTTAGAATTTTAGATATTTTTTTCCGCCAATGACGTTGAAATACCCGTAACAGTTGCCAAGGATACGCAACGACGTCATGTTCAAAAACGGGCTTTGATGGTCAACTGTGACGTCGTGTGTACAAAAACTGGCTAAAAATATTGGAATAAAATCAACGGAATTAAATCAGAAATATGGTCAACTTTAGCAATGCCAATTTTTAAGACGCTACTCGAAAGTGCCGCGTTCTACCTTAAAATAGGTTTGCGAATGGTTATCCAATGATGCGTCGTAAGACTTGTATAAAGAAAGAACGAATAAGTCCTCCTAATCTTCTTAAAGGATTTATGTGTTCAGATACAGATGTCCCGTAGAAGCTTTCAAAAAATGCCTGTAATTGAAATTTTGCAGAATCATTCATCTCACATTTGTATAATTTTGAGTCCATGTTGTAAGCGACATCAATGAACTCAACATTATGATACCTGTTAATGTTGACTAGTCTAATAGATGTCGATACATTTGTCAAGGAACTTTTTAAGCCAGTATGGAGAAGAAGAACAGCGAACCTTTCACCTGAAACGATTGTAATTTTTGAACGTGTTTGGTATAACAGTGCAAACATTGCTTACCTGCATTTAGTTATGTGAAATTAAGTAATAAAGTAACTATCAAATACAAACAAAAACAAAATACACATATGATGCCAATATAGATATAAAATACAAACAAAAACAAACAAACATTTGTTTTCAACATAAATCGTAATTTTGATAGTAATTTTAGATAAAATATGAGCGTCTAATTGCCCAATTGATGAAGTTTGTGGTGAGTACCTATGTCCGTTAGGGTGTTTTTATGTTCTTCGACAAGAAATGTAATCATAAAGATGTTGTTTCAGCCTTGCCTTTTCATTTGTTTAATTATCCCGTCGTGCTTCCCTAAAACTGTTTTTATCTTTTTTTGGATTGATGGAGTTTGAGGTTGTTTATTACTTTTAGCCGTAAAGCTTTTTGTCGGAGGAACGTTTCATTTTGGTCAACATGGTCAAGGGTCACCGATGTGAAAAGTTTTTTTCAACATCTCTGCTTGCAAAGAATATATTCATGTATTGAAAACAATTAATATGTCATAAAGAACTTACATGTAACTCTATTTATTGCTAAGTCAATGTCCGGCTCTAACCTGGAAGATACCTGGCACACAACAACGACCGGATACTCCTCAGATAGTTCTCCGATATCATAGCAAAGTGTGCATGTAAATGAGATATCTTTACATAAGCTTTGGATTGCTGAAGAGAAATCTTTTGTGGTCCTGGTTACTATTGGTATGAGAATTTGTACATTCCTTCGGATGTAAAATAATGGTCCAACAATTGGGATAGCTTAAATTGAAATTGTTAAAATTTTAAAATAGATTCTGTATTTTAAATATTCTTAAGATTGGATAATAACATACATTTTAATATGCTAAGGATTTTAAAGACATTATATTGTAAATAACAATAACTAAGAAATCTATATAATTTGTTAAAAACTTATATACTAATATATCGTATAAGATACATTTACATGTTTTCCAACTATCTTATAATGGATAGTGAGTTTAAAACCTTCACAACAATTTTTGAAGGGATTATCTATAATGATATTATAATATATTTGATTAAAATATATTTTCAATGTTCAAGTACTTCAAAATAGAAAGGTTGATATGAAACACTAATATTCATATACTCACACTGCACAACACATTTTAGGATACAGACAACTATTCTTATTCCTGTGATCATTATCTTCAATGATTTTCTGATGCAAGTAATCCGTTATTCCGAAGAAATTTTCTAACTGTGACCTTTTTGATCTTTGTGCAGTCGCTAAATTCCGGCAAATGTTTCATTGGCTGTCCTACAAAGTGTTAAAGATATGAAGCTTATAAATACTTCATTATGAAGTTTAAAGTAAGGCAAGATTTCGTAGGAAATATTTCACATCTATTGTTGTTCCCGCTCCCACAATTTATTACCATTCATTTTCAAATGAGTACTGTATGCAGTATCAGTACAAGATTATGTTTAAAGTGTCTTCTAACCACCATAAGAAGACAGTTTGCAAGAATGGGCAAGGGATTCGTTGTTGTTTTTCGGAGCGAACTTCGAGCTCTTAAAGAAGCCACTTTTGAAGAAATTACGAGTAATGACGATAAAGTGTAATGAATATATACTAAATAAAAACCATTTAATGATAAATCGATGTATTTAAAAGTATATATATATGTATTCTTGTTGAAAATATAAAACTTTAGAAAACATTTCAATTTTGTATGAAAATTGTACTCGCATAATTTCATACACTTATTTCAGTCGCACGTTTTTCGCTATCATTCATTACAATGTTTAAATAACTGCTTTAAATAGAGAACCATATTTATTTAAATCGATTATGTAAGATTAAACTAGTTTAACATTAAAACATGCACTTTACATCTAGTAATGTTAAAGAGAATGATGTTATGGACTCCATATTTTGTGAGTTTCCTTTAAACATGATTATCGCAATGAATATCTCTTGATTATTAGTATTTTGGTATAAGGGTATGAGAACGAATTGCATGAAATTTCTTTTTTCGGATACAATGTCAGGTAATATAGATAATGTCTAAACAAACAGCTGTTACTTCTGCCGAATAGACCGATACTTAAATCAAAAGTATTTTTGTTCCTGGAAATAGCCATCCACTTTATATATAAACTGAATTTATTCTTAAGTTGCACAATCAAATTCGCTATTATTTATATATAGCCTGATAAGATTTAAGATTGACTGAATCTCGACAGTTCGAAGAACAGAGAGAGTAATCGTACTCAACAAGGCGTAGATATCCGTGTCAAGCTTTTGTTCAGTATTGCATACCAAGTTGGTAACTACACAATTTCTTAAGGAAGTAGGTTTAAATTTCACACTTATTTGAAAGCATTACATAGAACTTGATAACTATAGCCTTTTCTAATATTCTCTAGTTTATGAACTGGTGCTGTAATTAAATTTCAATGCTCTAAAGATATATGCAAAAATTATGGTTAATTGCTGCAAATGTTAGATTTACGAGGGATGATCAAAAATTAACCGGACTTTGTAAATGATTCTTAACCTGTTAAATGAATTTACATAACAATACACGGAAAATAAATCGGAATCTATCCCCTAAATGATACAAAAATACCAACAAGAAATATTAACAAAGAAAAAAGTTATGCTGTTATTGGCATGCACATGTAAAGCAATGCGGCGCACGGTATAACTTTAAAATTGACGTTAACGACGTCGCAAGCGTATTGTCCTTAACGGTGGAGATTTTTACTCATTCACGGAGTAGGCCAATATGTGGTACAGTCATGTTATTGACTCCCCTGCCTATATATATTTCTGTACAAGTGGGTATCATATTGTATTGTAATAGGTTGAATGGTGATAAAGAGATCCTGTAATGGCGCAAACTTCCGTTATTTCCTTCTGTAACTTGATTGTTGAAAAAATCGCCCATGAAATTAACTATATTATGTATTACAAATAATGTAAAAAAATGAGCTGAATGATAATGTATCATTCATACGAAAAAATAACAGAAAAATACAACTATGATCAAAATTGTCATTATTTTAGAATAAATAAAACGCATAGCCAATTTGAACAGTGGCTGTTAAATTGTTGACACAATTTCTCCGTAAGACTACTGCGTAAAATAAGAAAATAATTGATACAATTGTAAACTAAGAATACAATACATGTAATTAATGCATTAACTATTATCATTTTTAGATCCTAAGAGTTGACTGCACCGTCCCGTAGTTACTGTCGAACATCGTTGACAATGTCCGCAGTCAATCGACTGTCATTTTTCAACGTCTTGGCGATTGACGTCACCAACGTCCTTGAAAATGTCTTTTTTCTGTCTCTCCCTTTCTTGTTTCTATTTCTCTATTATCCTTTCTTAATCTTTTAAGCTAATCAAAAAATATGCTGTGGCTTTCTGGAACTTTTCCCTTGATAGCCATAATCTTTTTCTACGTTTTAAACAGTTTCTTGTCTTACATTTGACAAATTTTTCCTATTGATCGATTTTCGAGACATTCCAACGACATAGTTTTAACGCGTGTATTTCATTAACATGTGACGTTTGAATTGTGATTGTAAATATAAATATAGTTTAAATGAAGTCATTTTTACTGACAACGTCAAAGATATGGTACTTTACGTTTTGGCGTATTTTGAAATCTAAATGTGCCATATTGTAAAATACACGCAGCATAAAGCGCCTCATGTCAAGGCGAATTTACGCACTGCGCCGGGCGTGCGTTACCATGGTCTTTGAATTCGCTGTTACGGACAAGCTATTTGCGTTATCAGATTAGATATAGTATCAGTTTACAGGTATTGTTTTCCGATTAAGTGTGATATATAACAATAAGTGATAGGATGAAAATTCTTCAATTGCCAGTCACAGTCCGGTTTATTTTTGATCATCCCTCGTATATGAACTTCCGGTTCATGGTACTAGTTACTACCATTTTCTTCCGAAGTTGACATTCAACCAGATGTGTCCGATAATATTTGTCAATGTAAAGCACTAGATGTATTAACTAGAAATGTGTCCTAAGGACAAAGGTGACCCCACATTCCACTGTTTTGTCAATCTTTGACTTTAAGTCAAATATTTTTTTGGGCTATATTTTTGCCACAAGTTGAAATCTAGAAATCGATTTCTTTGTAAAGAGCAAGAACTTTACAAATACTGAATAAATTCACAAGCAGCCCCAAGATGCATAAGAGCATATGCTGACCAACATTTCTGTAAACTGTCAGGCCTGCAGGTCAAATACATTTTGAACTACGCATGAACAACTTTTAATTGCAAATTTATAATAAGTTAAGGGCAATAACTCTAACAAGACTGAAACAACAAATACGAAACCTCAGGTGCATAGCTTCACAGTGATGTTGATCATTATTCCTGTAAAGTTTGTTGATTCTTCACTCAAGCACTCAAGGAACAAATAACGCAACATAATGAAACAGTATTTCTAAATAAAGGGCAATAACTCTACATATAACTGATAAATCCGCAAGCAAAACCCATAAGGTGAAAATCTACAAATGCTATTAAGTTTCATGACTCTATGTTAAATACTTTATGAGCTACGCACAACACTAATTTAAAATAGCAAATTTTCACTAAGGCAAAGGCTTTAAGTCTGACAAAACAGAACAGATCCACAAACGACACCCCTGCGGCACAACTCCACATGCTGAACAATATTCCTGTAAAGTTTCATGACCATATGTCAAATACTTTTTGAGCTACGTGTGGCACAAATAATTGAAAATTGCAAATTTTTAGTAAGTCAAGGGCAATAAGTCTGACAAAACAAATAAATCAACAAGCAAAACCTTATATGCACACCTCACCATGCTGAGCAACATCACATTTAAAGTTTCATGACTCTTGATCAAATACTTTATAAGCTACGTGCGAGACAATTTGAAAACTACACATTTTTACTAAGTCAAGGGCAATAACTATACAACAACTTAATAAATACACGCAAAAATAACTTGGTACACAACTACACATGCTGTGCAACATTCCTGTAAAGTTTCGTGACTCTAGGTCAAATACTTTTTGAGATTTGTGCGACACACTATGAAATTTGTAAATGTTTAAACTACTTAAATAAGATTTAACTTCGCGGTGTAAGGGTTTAAATAATAGGTAAAATGAAAGTATTAATTTTATATGCAATCTGTACCATTTTTCGTTGAGATAGGCATTCTTTATCACACTAGGTTAACATACATATCAACATAAATCAACTATAATTAAAATAAATCAAATATTTTAATGCAATTATTTAACATTGCAAGCTTTAACTAAGAAATGCGAAAGATCTTACCCCGATCTTAACCGTCTCCGTGTTTATAGATGAGGACAAACAGAAACGCCCGCCTTACTTTTGTGAACAAGAAAAATCCAAAATTACTATAGTCTTAGACTTAAAATGATCTTGAATACATAGAAGGTGAGACATCAATCTATGGTATGTTATTGAGGTAAAAATACACAATACCCGATAGCTGTTTGAGACGACATGTTTTGAAATTCAATAGTATTTCGATCAATATAGTTTGTTAGGGGGCAAAGTTGTATTGAATGCACACGACATGTAAATCAAGGGATAACATGGTTTAACACCGTTAACCGGATATTATCGTTCTTGGCGACAACACAAGAAAATTATAAATTGTAAGATAAAATCTTAATTGATGTCATATTTCCCTAAACACATTTCACATATGAAACGTTGACGAGTATCAAAATAGAAGTGGTATTAAATTTTTGTTTTTCTTTGGTAAAAAGCACTGTTGCACACTGCAGAAATTGTTTGCCGAGTCTCGTCTATATCTTTAAAATCTGAATCGATCCTCCTTTCGTACTCGTATAAAAGTTCATGCGAGATAGACAATAAATGACTCTTACAACATATAAAATATGTGCCCAAAATATTGTACTGGGTAGAATGAGCAACTGTGCTGAGAAAGACATTTAGATATGAGCAGCGAACTGAAGAAATGTTTTCATCATATCCATATTTAGTAAAATCATTATCATATAAATACTCATGATCATCATCATCATTTATTTTCAGGCAAAACATAGAAGGTGAGACAATCTATGGTATGTTTTTGAGGTATTAAATACACAATGCCTGATAGCTGTTACAATTTACTCAATGAAACTCTAGTTTGCTTACTGGTACTGTTGTTACATTCAGCTTGCTTGTTGACAATCGTACTGTACTTGCTGGAAGTTGAAAATTGTATGTTATCAAGTCAATGATACCTACATCATAATTTTATATACATTGGAATTGTATCAGCTTCTCAAAATATATCAAAGAAATCAATGTAATGTGACAAAACGGCTTGAAATTTTTAATCAGGTAGTAAGGAAGTTGTATGTACGCATAATACCGACAACATATTTTGATACTAGAGGTCGAACGTTGTTAACCTTTGCAAATATTATATATTGGGAAACGTTCGGCATAAAACGTCTCTAATAAGCTTTTTCCCTTTATCATTTTCTGTCAGTTCTTTCCCTTTGTTGCAATTACACCGTCGGAAAATCATCTTGACTGGTAAATTATTCTTTCTTGAATTTTACCAATTTTACAGACAATTTCACTAGACGTTGATTATCTTATTTTTGTCCTCACTTAAACTGTGTTGAGCAGCAAAGCGATATTTCGGATGAAATATCGTATATATTTTCCTAGTCGGACAAAACCTTGCAACTAGAAACCACTCGACTTTATAAAAAAAGCAGTTACAAACAATACCATTTTAACAACCCACTGTAAATCGATTAAACATATTCAAAGAAACAAGTGATATATATGTTAAATACAGAATTTATTTATGGTACGGGTATTTCATACACGTGTTATTTGATTTTTTTTCCATATGCTATTAAGAACTTATTATTTTTTATATAAATGTGCAAAATAGTGCTGTCTGTGAGTTAAAGTGATTGAAAAAAATCCACCCTAATCAGTTCTTCTTTTTTACTAGTAAAACTGCTTGTTCATAATATATATCATGATTATTTACCATATTTATTTCACACCTTATTTGCGTTTGCACATGTTTTTTATTAATATTATTATTGCATTGGGCTTAGATAATATTAGAAATTTACTTGTTTGATTTAATGAAGCCACTACCAAAGTGTTATATCTGAGACTAAAATTAGAATATGTTATAATACTTGTAATAATATAGCTAAAAAGTATATAGCTAAAAAGTATTAAAAAGCCACTCAATGCTTATTTATGTATTGAGTTATTTTTATTGTACACAGGACATTATATTCACAGTATTCGCTATACATATTAAACTAAACTACTTTACTATGTGCACCGGGCGTGTGCAGTCATTATCCCTGTGGACATCTAGAGTCTTACTACAGAATTGAATGTAAGTAATTGTTTGGGGTAAAGGTAAAATATAATCAGATTATTATATGTTAACAAGACTTATGACGACACTAGTTTTGCTCTCTGGCATAATGATGTCTTTCGTGAGCAACAGTGATCATTTTACTAAAAATAACGTCATATCATGGCTTTTGAAATGTCGGTATGTATAATATGTCTGTCCTGTATTAAGAGAAATATAAAATTAATCCCAAGCTAATTTAATGTCATATTAGCTGATTATTTTTAACTCAGATGATTATATTCTTTACTTCTTTTATTTATGTTTTATTTTTCACTCTTAATACGCTAATATCCGGTGTAAGGTGCTATACCATGGATGAGCGAACTTTGGTAGTTCATTTTGTTGTGTCAATCAGTAAAGTTCTTCAATCGAAAATGTTTGGGAATCGTACATATGTTTATCGAGCAGCTATTCATTCACATGTTAAATCTATACGGATATATCGGAAATTCAGTAAGTCTTTAACAACAGTATTAACCTTTGATTATTATCAGTATGTTTTTATTTAAGCTTCATATAATTTTTCCGCCGATACAATTGGGATGGGGTATTCATATAATTATTTTTGTCCGTCCGTTCGTCATTACATCCTCCTGCTGCCCTTTCATTTTTCTTGAATATTATAGAAGTTGTACCTTGTATGTAAGCAATAAATATTTTCTTCTTCATTACAACACAATCTACAAGGAACAGATTTTCAAAACAACAAAGTACAATTAAAACTTCGTTGAAATGTAAACAAAATTGCCGTTATTTACTTACGCAGATTTTATCACTAGTCTAATGATATATGATTGATTGTATAAATGATCAGTTGCCAATGCCACAAGGTTTTTGGCTATGTAAATCATATCAATTTAACTTTCAAAGATTTGCTTTTACGACGTATTCCGCATTAATTTATAATAAGGAGTATATCGGGAAGATGAACGCATTTTAATCGGTGAACCTGCTTTATAGGCGACGTATTACATATCTATCATATAAATTCAATACACCAGAACCACAGACTTTTACAATGTCTGACGTAAACAAAAGCGCAAAGATACAGGCACAACAGTCATTATCGTTAACGATGGCGTCACTAATATCGTCAAAGGAAAACAACATAAATATAGCTCGGGTTCGCGATAGATTTATGATGTATCACTAAGAATGCAGTGTAAAATAGTTGTAAATAGTTCAAAAGTTTTTTTGTTTTTTTTTGAAAACCACACTCTCAAAGTCGCAAGAAAAACACGGCGCTCCTACTATTTTTATATCTTTGTCAGTTTTAATTAATTTAAACAAAGATTACGTAAAAGGTTTACCAGGGATGCCTTAAAAATGAGAAAAATTCAAGTGCAAGTATTTTAAATTTTCTTTCAAAGTTGATCATACAGCGGCTCTACTTACTGAGCTATCCGGCCAATTACACATCTTCTCTCCAAAATAGCAAACGGTTTTGAATCATAACATACTCCCCCACGAAATTTAAAGAATAATAGAGAAATTTAACTCAGAACTTTAATATCCTGTGCAATGCCGTTGTACTAGAAAAAATATCTAGATAAGTGAATTCCGAAGCATAATAAAAGAAGTTATTTCACGTTTGCGGAAAAGCAAAAAAGCAATTATATGTGAAAATACGAACAATCTGAAGTGTCATTTCGATTTCTTTCAACTATATTATGTTTTTGAAGAGGGATTTTGAAATATAAGTAAGACGGTACTTTTCTAATTATCTTCTGGAGGTCAGTTTCTTGAAACATTTGAAAATTTACACATTAAAGCTTATTTGATAATGAGTTCATTTATTGAAGCTGTACGCCTCAAGATGAGAAAAAATATTTCGATTAAATCAAACCTGAAAACAAAGTAAGAAGATTTTTTTTAAAGCATAAAGATTCAATATTCTAGTAATAATTTACATGTTATGTGCGATTAATGACCAATTTTTCAGTATTAATAACTATATTTCTACTACGTTACTTACAAAGTAAGGGCTATTTTTGCACAATATGAACCCCTAATGGTAATTTACATGGGTTTTAAGTGCCATTGATAATGTGTAAATTGCATTCTTTTAGTAACTTCACAATATTAAACTGTTAAATACATTTTCAAATTTTTATGAAAATTGGCATAAATCTGGAGGCGTGCAGCTTCAAATGAAATTCAATTATTTGAAAATATCACAGAAATAAAGAAAAAAACGAAAAAAACTAAGCAACTGTTTGATAAGTGCTTAGATATAAAATACACATGAACTTTGATATAAGTTCATCATACATGTTCGGTTTTATTGTGTTTTTCTTGTCAATTGAGCTCTTCATACTGAATGTATTTGGAAACGATGGATAGCAGAATGGATTGAGTAACTAAGCTTTGGTTGAAATCAGGCATTATTAAGCTTTGTAACGCCTTAGGTAACAGTATTTTCCTCAGAATGATATTTTTACTGTTACCAAAAATCGCTTCAGGTGGAGATGGATATCTATTTTCTGACTATTCAATCAAAAGATGTTCTGAACGCGAAAAGCACGGACATTCCATTTAAATGGACTAAAGGGCTATTTCTTGTGTTAGTGTCTTTTGTTTTTAAATAGAGGGTCATGGCCCCTTATTCTATTGTTACGGAATGAACATTATTGTTCTATTTTGTTCTGTCTACAGTAACATGATCACCCTTCTCCTTATACATATCCCTCAAGGGTGCAAGCAAACTAAATTGTATGGGTTTCATAGTCACTCCGGTGATGCCCTATTGTAGTGAACTTCGAAAATAAGAGGCTGAAGAGAGAAAATAATGGCGGATATTTATTAACTTTTATTTAGAATGTAAACCTCGTGACCAGATTTTATACTGTTAAAAAGTACTGTTACCTATGTTAGAGTACACACTTCTTAGTCATGCGGTACACTTGCATTAACAATATGAATAACTCCCTGTGGCCTGAGAGAAATTAACATTACTGAAATTGAGTGGTTATAACTATTAACACTTGAATCTTGTTTGAAATCTTCTTAAATTCTTAAGATATGAAAAAAGCATTCAGTGAAAGCAAACCTAAACGGGACTTCCAGCAATTAATTTTTAATACTTTTTCTCTCGTTAGATTTTCTTGATATATTTTTGCTTAACTTAAGGCGCACATATCTAATATTTCACTTCAGAAAAATGTTGCAAGTTGTTTTTTGATGAACAGTAATGTCCCGGTCAACTAGCACAGACTTCAACAGAGTTTAACATTAACATGACATTTTGAAGTTTGAAAACATTTGCTCATGTGTTTATACGAACGCAACCTTCAATGAGACAAGGTCGTGTCATTCCATGAATAGCCATATATGTTTCACAACTAATAGAACGCGAAAAAGAAACTAATAAAATAGAATTTGCAAGGGAGTTGATGAAGCCTGCATATCAGAGACATCTTTTTTGAAGCAATCAAAATATCCAAAAATCCTTGTGTTGTTTTAACATTATTTCATAAAGGAGTATGTTTAAACAACTCTCCTTCGAAAAAGCAAATTTGCAACAACTTAGATTAATGAAATTACACTTATACTATTGTGCTGAATGACTTTCAATGATCAGAAATATAATATCTCTTTTGGTATGAATAGGCCGAAGTCCATTTACAAATTTGTCAAATTTTAAATGACAGTGAATGCCAGTTTCAAGTGTGCAAGACTTTAATATTTTGTAGCAAAAATTTGTTTGTTTTTTTTTCAATAAGGAAATGATTCAATTAAAATCAAAGAAGTTTATTATGTATAAGTAATTTATGGCGATTTAAAATTTAGAGATTGTTCAGTAGGAACTTTAGCAGAGTTAAATATGGAATTTAAATTCATCATAACCCACACATAAATAATATTTATGTATTTGCATTTTATATATCTTTTCGATGTAAGTAAGATATAATATTCCGACTAAGCCATATACATGGAGAGAGGATAACAGTATTGTTTCCCTATTTTTACTGTATCTTTTATAAAGATGATCGTTTTAGACGTTTGTGGACTTTTGAGTATATTACTAATCTTCAATTTATTAAAAAAGGCATGTCTCACAGTTCTTTAACAGATAGCTGTACATTCATTATCTTACTGTTTCAATTAAAAATCATTCAAGCACAGGTTTGCATTCTTTCATGTATTTTCACTAGTTCCTACTTGTTAAACCGGAGGGGACTGAAACCCTCCGTCCGACAGTCCATCCGTTCACAAGATTTGATCCTATTATTACGCAAATATTACTGAAAATATATCTATGAGGCTTCAAATATATGTCGATGGTAGTCTGGAAAATATACACATTTTTTTCTTTCTTCATAATATTATGTTGAAACTTGGTTGCCATGTCAACAAATAGTCTTAAGATATAACAAATATAACAAAATAAGCGATAACTGAAAAAAACTTAAAATATTTTTTATTAAACTTGAAATATGGATAGTTGAAAGTATGAAAAATGTACACATATTTTTAATCTTAACTATAGGGAGTATGTTGAGAGCTGACCTACTCATCAAGCGTCAACGACCTCGTCAAGATTTCTGATTCACGTTTTTACGCATTTTCACAGTAAGTACTTTATTTCGTAAGGTATTTACTTAAAACTGGTCATCAAGCGCACCACATATGATAAGGTTGACAATTCTAGCACACAAGTTATCAAAATTATCACATTTGAATTTATAAATTTCATGAAAAATATGTTGTTTTGTTTTATCACTTCTTAAATCCTTAATTTATATACTTCAAACGTAATATACATGTTTCTTATTATCACTATAAAAATTATGAAAAGATTCAATATTGTTGCGTGATTGTATATATAGATTTATGACTCCTTTGAACTTAGATTTTTTTCTAGAAATCATTATTTCTTACTCAAACTTCTTCATTTCTTATAGGATTAAATTCAAACTACCACATCATTAGAACATGACAAAGTTAATGCTTCTAGCTTCCATATTTTTAGGACTTTCTCCTTCTTTTGGATGTACTTTAAGTTAAAAATATGCATTTATTAGCAACACATTCATTATATGTGATAAGATTTTTTAGTCTTGCGGGTGGGTTTCTATTATTATTGTCATTATGAGCTTTAAGTTTAATTACAAATTTGTGTTGTTGTTTTTTTCTCCTTTGAAACTATAAATAGTTTATTTGATTGTTTTATTTCTTAACTTTTCTTCTTTGTGACTTTATATAATATCTTCTTTTAATTTAAGATAGTTGATCTTTGTGACACTCACATCATATATCACAATGTTCATACGTCTTTCATTTTAATTTCAAGAGCTTTTCCCTCTAAAGTTTAAATTTTGCCCGTCAAAATGGAATATTCTAGTACAAACCTGAGATGTTAAAAGATTTTCCCTCAAAGTTTCTGTCAATCCTTCTGTCTGTCCTTTCCTAAAAACTGTTTCCTGAGATCACTTTTAAAGATTTTTCAAACCATATTTAAACAGCCACCGGAAAATCTTTGCACCACCGTGATAGTGGCAAACTTCACTACCATTTATACTTGCCCTAAACACTCAAAAATCATTTCATCCGATAAATTTAATGTTAATTATTAATAATTGACTTCATTTAAAGCTATTTTTAATTTTTTTCTTATCAAAAATTGTATTTTAAAAAAAATTTCCGGGCGGAATTTCATGTATTCCGATCGGAATTATGCTGTCCGGGCGGAATTATTTAAATTCCAATTGGAATTTAT
Organism: Ruditapes philippinarum; assembly: GCF_026571515.1. Lineage (NCBI taxonomy): Eukaryota > Metazoa > Mollusca > Bivalvia > Venerida > Veneridae > Ruditapes > Ruditapes philippinarum. The sequence goes on along the minus strand of NW_026862014.1, from coordinate 32,106 downwards.
TCCAACATTATTATTTATTCCAACGGGAATTTCAATTTTTATGAAATTGTCGAAATACATAAACACATGCTTAATATGTATTTTTATGCATTTTCTTGTTGAAATAACGTCTATTTAAGCATTTTTCGGAAAATCCGATCGGATTTTTTTCCATTAAATTTAACTGGAAAAAAATCCGATTGGAATAAAACCCAACTGGACATTATTCCAGTTGGAGTTTTTTCCAATACTTTTTATTGGAAATAAATCCTATTGGAATTAATTCCAATTTCAAAGGAACGGAAATTAATCCAATTGGAAGGTAATATATATTAATATTTAAGGTAGTTTTATGTACTTCCCGGACTAAATTAAGACAAAATATGGGCCGAAACGTGTTAGAGCCGATTTTTGCACGGGCCGATTTGATGTAATACTAAACTGCTGACGAATGATGATATATATGATAATTTATATAAGAAACTGCTAACTAGTTTAAATAAAGAAGCGTTATCGAAAACTGCCGACAAGTTAGATAAAGAAGGAAAAACATTGAAGATGTCAATTAGGTGTCAACTAGCTATTAGTGTTATTCTAGGCGACGTCGAGAGATGCTTGATAAGACGTATTTTCATGATGACACTATTACAAATAATAAATATTGATATATAAATAATAATTGATATATTTCTCAATTTCTATTGTTAAATTATCTTATGTCAGTATGTTAATGAAATGTCTTCTATGTGATATAAATTGGATAAAATTTAGAAAATGTAGTCATAATATGGTGATCTTACATATAAAAGAATATCATATTCCGGAAAATATATGAAGTGAGTGAGTGAGTGAGTGAGTGAGTTGGTGAGTGAGTGAGTTGGTTAGTGAGTGAGTGAGTGAGTGCACTCATTTTTTCATTCATTTTTTCATTCATTCATTTTTTCATTCATTCATTCATTCACTCACTCACTCACTCACTCATTTTTTCATTCATTCATTCATTCATTCATTCATTCATTCATTCATTCATTCATTCATTGGATGATTACTTTAAATTTCTTAGACCGTACCATAATCATTTAGCTGTAAAATTGGGCGGGGTTTGGCTTATGCAGTTCTTATTTTCAATTACAAATGAATAAAGGAATTCTCATTCGGCTAATAAAATGATTGGAATAAAAAATGAATCAATAACATATGACAATGACAATGACAATAGATTTTATTTAGCATTAAACATTGTACAAATGTTTATAGCAAGAAATGATGAACAAATCAAATACACATCCCATATATACAAATGGTGAGCGTTAGTGCAAAGGCAATAATAAGTCCTCTTTCTTCCTTAACATTAATAAGTGAAATGCATTTTTTGAGTAAGCATTTAAATGTTTCTGGTATATAAAAAAAGTGATGAATACAGTAACAGATTGTATGAGACTAATGAACTGTTTTTCTCTTTTAATTGACTAAGTATGTATTTTGCCAAATTCAACGAAGTACATATTGAGTTGGCATTGAATATTTTTGGTACAAAAAAAAATAATAATTAATTGCAATAATAAACTGTATATATGTAAGACCAATGCCAAAGTTAATGAAATACTTCTTCAATAACCATTAAATATTTGGTACAATAGCAAACTTTATAAGATTTAGGAAGAATGTTTCTCTTTAAGATGGTCAAGTATTTATTCTGCCAAACTCAATAAAACACTTCCTCAAACATATATCTGATTGGCCCCAAATGTATGTTCACACCCCAAAATCTTGTGAAAACATTCCATCAATTAAGTTTTATTACCCTTTAATCAGATTGAGATCGAACTGCATGGTGTGAAAAACACAAATGACCATCTTTGGATATGTCACACAAAAAATAAATAAAATGTGGATCATTTAGCCGTAAATTTTACATACAGTTTATTAAGAATTAGCTCTAAAAAGATTGTTTCTTTGTTTAGTTCATTAATTAATTAATTTAACGCTCTTTACATTCAGGAAAACATATTTTATAAAATCATGCCGACCACATAAATTTGTGAAAAACTGCTGATCAGCTAGATATTAATTCAATTTTATTTAAGGCCGTAAAACTTCTTATTCTATATGTTCGGCAAGTTTAACGCTCTTTACATGCAAGCGAGAAAAGGCTGACTATTAAGATATATAGAGAAAAATGATATTTTGCCGTGAAATTATTATTCATTTTATGTTGTCTGCAAAGTTAATATATTGTATTTAGTCATGTCAACGACAAAAATAAAATGCTGATCAATTTAATATTAATTCAAATTGATGAAAGCCGTAAAACTCTTCTTTTTCTATATGGTCAGCAAATTTAACCTTCATTCAGGCGAGCAAATGCTGACCACTTAAATCAACAAAATATTTTACAAATAGAATCAGCAAAGAATAACTTTAATGAATAAACATATGAAAAATTATGGTTTTGATTGAATGATTACCTAAAATTTCTTTGACCGTAACATAATCATTAAGCAATAAAATTGGGCTGAGTTTGGGTTATGCAGTACTTATTTTCAATTACCAATGAATAAAGGAATCATCATTCGGCTAATAAATTGATTGGATTGCAAAATGAATCAATGACATATCTGATTGGCCCCCAAAAACGTGTGAAAACATTGTTATCACATGACATAAATTACTTAACATATTACGTAACAGAAGTATAGATCGATCAATTTAAGTTTTATTACCCTTTAATCAGATTGAGATTCAATTGCATGGTGTGAAAACACAAATGACCATCTTTGGATATATCACACAAAAAATAAATAAAATGTGGATCATTTGGCCGTAAATTTTACATACAGTTTATTAAGAATTAGCTCTAAAAAGATTGTTTCTTTGTTTAGTTCATTAATTAATTAATTTAACGCTCTTTACATTCAGGAAAACATATTTTATAAAATCATGCCGACCACATAAATTTGTGAAAAACTGCTGATCAGCTAGATATTAATTCAATTTTATTTAATGCCGTAAAATTTCTTATTCTATATGTTCGGCAAGTTTAACGCTCTTTACATGCAAGCGAGAAAAGGCTGACTATTAAGATATATAGAGAAAAATGATATTTTGCCGTGAAATTATTATTCATTTTATGTCATATCAACGCAAAAATAAAATGCTGATCAATTTAATATTAATTCAAATTGAAGCCGTAAAACTCTTCTTTTTCTATATGGTCAGCAAATTTAACCTTCATTCATTCATTCATTCATTCATTCATTCATTCATTCATTCATTCATTCATTCATTCATTCATTCATTCATTCATTCATTCATTCATCTATTCATTCATCTATTCATTCATTCATTCATTGCATGATTACTTTAAATTTCTGAGACCGTTCCATAATCATTTAGCTGTAAAGTTGGGCGGGGATAGGTTTATGCAGTTCTTATTTTCAATTACCAATGAATTCGGCTAATAAATTGATTGGAATGCTAAATGAATCAATGACATATATCTGATTGGTCCCATATGTATGTTCACACCCCAAAATCTTGTGAAAACATTCCATCAATTAAGTTTTATTACCCTTTAATCAGATTGAGATCGAATTGCATGGTGTGAAAAACACAAATAACCATCTTTGGATATATCACACAAAAACATAAATAAAATGTGGATTCATTCATTCATTCATTCATTCATTCATTCATTCATTCATCATTCATTCATTCATTCATTCATTCATTCATTCATTCATTCATTCATTCATTCATTCATTCATTCATTCATTCATTCATTCATTGCATGATTACTTTAAATTTCTGAGACCGTACCATAATCATTTAGCTGTAAAGTTGGGCGGGGTTAGGCTTATGCAGTTCTTATTTTCAATTACCAATGAATTCGGCTAATAAATTGATTGGAATGCAAAATGAATCAATGACATATATCTGATTGGCCCCATATGTATGTTCACACCCCAAAATCTTGTGAAAACATTCCATCAATTAAGTTTTATTACCCTTTAATCAGATTGAGATCGAATTGCATGGTGTGAAAAACACAAATGACCATCTTTGGATATATCACACAAAAACATAAATAAAATGTGGATCAATTAGCCGTAAATTTTACATACAGTTTACGAAGGAAATTAGCTCTAAAAAGATTGTTTCTTTGTTTAATTCATTAATTAATTAATTTAACGCCCTTTACATTCAGGAAAACATATTTTATTAAATCATTCCGACCATTTAAATTTGTGAAAAACTGCTGATCACCTAGATATTAATTCAATTTTATTTAAGGCCGTAAAACTTCTTATTCTTTATGTTCGGTAAATTTAACGCTCTTAACATGCAAGCGAGAAAGATGTACAGAGAAAAATGATATTTTGCCGTGAAATTATTATTCATTTTATGTTGTCTGCAAAGTTAATATATTGTATTTAGTCATGTCAACGACAAAAATAAAATGCCGATCAATTTAATATTAATTCAAATTGATGAAAGCCGTAAAACTTCTTATTCTTTATGTTCGGTAAATTTAACGCTCTTTACATGCATGCGAGAAAGATGTACAGAGAAAAATGATATTTTGCCGTGAAATTATTATTCTTTTTATGTTGTCTGCAAAGTTAATATATTGTACTAAGTCATGTCAACGATTAAATTTAGTACAAAAATAAAATGCTGATCAATTTAATATTAATTTAAATTGATAAAAGCCGTAAAACTCTTCTTTTTCTATATGATCAGCAAATTTAACCTTCATTCAGGCGAGCAAATGCTGACCACTTAAATATATAGTGAAAATGCTTATTAGGTAGATATATAGAGAAAATTGATATTTTGCAATGAAATTGATATTTATTTTAAACTGTCTGCAAAGTTAATATATTGTATTGTCATGTCGATCATTGAATTTTGTAAAATAAAAAAATATATTTTCGAAATTATGAACAAATAATATATTTTTTTAATATGTTGAAAAATATCTAAAGTGTGTGTATCACCTTACCTGTAATTGGTAAGTATATTTTACCTTTTCGTCATGTCGAATTTTAGCTTTTAAAATTGTCAAAACATTTTCAATCTATTTCATTTTAGTTTTAAAATGTGCACATGAATAACCCTTTGAGAATGTTGTAGGAAACTAATATTTAACTCGATGTGCAGATACAGTACGAAATTCATTCATTCATTCATTCTATTCATTCATTCATTCATTCGTTCGTTCGTTCGTTCGTTCGTTCGTTCGTTCGTTCGTTCGTTCGTTCGTTCGTTCGTTCGTTCGTTCGTTCGTTCGTTCGTTCGTCATTCATTCATTCATTCATTCATTCATTCATTCATTGATGATTACTTTAAATTTCTGAGACCGTACCATAATCATTATGCTGTAAAGTTGGGCGGGGTTTGGCTTATGCAGTTCTTATTTTCAATTACCAATGAATAAAGAAATTTTCATTCGGCTAATAAATTGATTGGAATGCAAAATGAATCAATGACATATATCTGATTGGCCCCATATGTATGTTCACACCCCAAAATCTTGTGAAAACATTCCATCAATTAAGTTTTATTACCCTTTAATCAGATTGAGATCGAATTGCATGGTGTGAAAAACACAAATGACCATCTTTGGATATATCACACAAAAACATAAATAAAATGTGGATCAATTAGCCGTAAATCTACATACAGTTTACGAAGGAAATTAGCTCTAAAAAGATTGTTTCTTTGTTTAATTCATTAATTAATTAATTTAACGCCCTTTACATTCAGGAAAACATATTTTATTAAATCATGCCGACCATTTAAATTTGTGAAAAACTGCTGATCACCTAGATATTAATTCAATTTTTGATAGCTTTTTGATAGATTTTATTATGAAACCGTATGCTTTAGTCCAGTCATCTATTTCAGTAAGTAGTGTTTTTATTTTTTCTATGAATTTACTTATTTAAGATGGTATTTTACTTAATATATTTAAAATATGTCAACGACTCCAAGCAATTAATTAAAATTTGTTTACATGTTTAGTTTCTTATCATAGATTAAACCGAAACACCGTATCCGTTTGGTATATTCTTGATATTCGACGAGGTCCTTATTCGAAGACTGACGAATAGGGCCGAAAAGTTGCGACTTGATTTCTAACAATGCATTTCCGCAATTTTGGTCATTTGTATTTCAAGAGATAACTTTGAAATGTTGAACCCGATTCTTTATCTTGTAGACGCTTGTTCTGATCGAGGCGCTTTAACTACCTTACTCTTGACAATCATAAATATCAGGCATCCGAAGGTGCTGTCTTAATCTGATCGGGGTCATAAGGCGCTTTGACCGCATTACCTCGATCAGAACAAGCATCTATAAGATAAAGAATCAGGTTCAACATTTCATCATTCATCATAGCTTAAGTTGGGAAACCGAGACGGGAACACACGCATACATTCCTGCTAGAAATATTGCGCACGAACAATCACATCTTTATAAGGTTGAGAAGCCGGGCAGGGAACACACATACACACAAAAAAAAAGAAAAACCGGGAGCGGCAAAATAAAGACGAGTTTCACAAACTTCACTGATGTCGCAAACAATCATTTATCGAGACATTTTTATGGCAACTTCACTAACAGATAGGCTTTTTAACAGATTGCATTTAAGGAAAACAACTCCAATTTATAATATGTATAAGTGGCAGTTTAAATATATGTATATAGTAAGCAGAAGTAAAATATCGTCTGCATATCGTGAAGTTAGGGTGTCAGCGCAATGTCGTAGAACGTCATTCTGTTCACGGTGTATTAAAAAATAGCTATTCTTACGAACCAAATTTTACAATACAATATTAAATAAGTATAGGTTAAAGTTTATTAGTACGTACTAACATAAATAAATTGGTTAGGTGCGCGCAGCGCAAATAAAACTAATAAATGAATGAATGAATGAATGAATGGATGAATGAATGAAAGAATGAATGAATGAATGAATGAATGAATGAATGAATGAATAAATAAATAAATAATAAAATAAATAAATAAACAAATAAATAAATAAATATTATTATGAATGAATGAATGAATGAATGAATGAATGAATGAATGAATGAATGAATATATATATTTAATATTTATTTTTTCATTTAATACTTTGCGTGCACGACTATATTTATCTGCGCGTTTTCATAGACGTTAATAATTTTAAAGCCATTATACTTGAAATTTTTGCATAAGACAGACAGGCAGACAGAAAACTTTATTTGCACTCAAGGTATTACAAATACAACATGAGGATGTATGCAAATAACACAAATTAAGCAATATATGGTTCCGGTAGAGATCAGCAATAGAAAAAAGGGGAAAAAATAAAATAGAAAAACAATTATTTATGCATTCAGTATCATATATCAGATGATATAAGATTATAAGAATAATCAGAGATGGCATTGATTATGTTAATGTCTTAAACTAATTAAAATACATACACACCACTAATTATTATTAACTGATAGGCGTGGTCAAGATCTACTAATTGACCAGTCGCAAAAGACAGCGCGTGATTACCTGATTTCATTGGATAACCTCTAAAACGGTCAAAATTATCTGATTGGTAGCATATCGACGGTCCAGCGATTCCCGTCTTAATGCAAATGAGAGCAACGAGGCAGTAAATTTTATTGTGGCTTTAAGGATATTTTATATCTTTTTCCAGTGAACCTAAGCACACAAAATAAAGGATATTTGGGAAAATAAAGTTGCTGTAACAAATTCAAATTACTTTTCCCCATAGGTTCTTAAGGTTAAGTTGTTTTGAAGCTTTCAAATTATTTTCCAGAAAATGATGGCGAATAGAAAGACTGATATTTTTACAACTATATTGCCGGTCCCGTGGTAAACGCACATCTAAACAACCTCAACAGAAATATTTCCGCCATTGCTCTGGTCTTTGGTTGATAACGAATAATTAACAGTGCAATTTTTATTGCAGTCAAAAAAACAGTTTTAATATTTTTCTTTATTTTAAATATAATGTGATATTCGTAAACGTCATTAACGAAGTTTTTCAGTATTCGATGCATAGAAATCACGTCTTTCTATTTTGCATCGAAATCATGTTTATTTATTTTAGTTTGACCAGTGTACATAAATGACATTTACATAGAATATAAAATTGTACAAAGATACGTATTTTTTAGACTAAATGTATTGAAACAAAGTATTTCAATGAATATGACATACATTTAAAAATAAAAATCACCATCATCTTCAAAATAACCGGGTTTATAGGAATGCGTTTCTTTTACACTATTTATGATACAATCATTATTTATCTTACACACATATATATATATGTACATTAGTACTTTTTCCTATATACCAATACGTAAGGTTATTCGAAAGCATCTTAGATCAATAATCATTAAAGTCGCTAACAATTCGTCTGCTAATTACCGATAACAAACGGTATCGCTGAGATCTTGTGTTTTGGCATAGCAAGAGTTCTGAAGATATCTCATATTGCAGAGAAATATATATACAATGCATTCAAAACTATTTCTTCTTCATTTGTCCGTATTAGTTTCTACACATATATGACTGATACGCGGCGTATGAAAACTGTTTTTTTCACAAGTTTCATAGATTACTTTTAACGTAAACTATCTCATATTGCAGAGAAATATATATACAATGCATTCAAAGCTATTTCTTCTTCATTTTTCCGTATTAGTTTCTACACATATATGACTGATACGCGGCGTATGAAAACTGTTTTTTTCACAAGTTTCATAGATTACTTTTAACGTAAACTATTTCTGTGAAATATTCACTATTTTGCAGGGAGAATGTAAACTTCAAGATCAATAAATGCTTTTATAGATTGCTCTGTCCGTTTGTTTGTTATAATAGATATAATTTACATGTGTGTCGCACAAATCAAATAAAATCTCTTTTTTTTTTCATAATTGCAATAATCAAGTTTGACATATTTGTTAAGATATTTTTATGAAACATATAGCATATTGTTTAACATATGTACTTTAAGATAAATGAATGTATTATTAGATATATCTGTCCGTTTATCCATGCTAGAGTCCAGAATTACATTAATAATTGGAAAAACGCGCGCTGCAAATAAAACGCTTTTCATGATGTTTTATTCTTACGCAGAACGTTATTTACAAAGGCATAAGTTATTCGATATATTGTAGAGACGAATGTATATGTCAAGATACTGAAATACATCTTAAAACAACTCTGCCAGTTTGTCTGCTATAATACACATACTTACATATTTCAGGAAAGTCGGACAATGCATATAAAATCGGTGTATTTCATTTTTTTATTATCAAGTTTGCCATTATTTATTAAGATATCGTCATGAAACATATATCATATTGTAGGGACATCTGGAAACTTAAAGTCAACTTAAGGCAACACTACTATATTTGTCCGTTTAAGCGTGATCTTGTCCAGAAAAACATTCATAACGAAGGGGGGGGGGGGGCACTCGCGCGGCTAATAAAGAAAAACAGTGTTTTTCTTGATATTCAATTCTTACAAAGGACGTTAGTTACTATGTTTCTGTTGCGGAAACAACTCTGTCCGTTTGCCTGCTAAAATAGCCACACTAACATGCATAAATTTTAGAAAAGTCGGACAATTCAGACAAATCGGTGTATTTCATAATTTTCAATAATCAAGTTTGGCTTTATTTGTAAAGATGTCTTTATGAAACATATACCATATTGTTTAACATATGTACTTTAAGATAAATGAATGTATTATTAGATATATCTGTCCGTTTATCCATGCTAGTGTCAACAATTACATTAATAATTGGAAAAACGCGCGCTGCAAATAAAAACGCTTTTCATGATATTTTATTCTTACGCAGGACGTTATTTACAAAGGCATAAGTTATTCAATATATTGTAGAGACGAATGTATATGTCAAGATACTGAAATACATCTTAAAACAACTCTGCCAGTTTGTCTGCTATAATACACATACTTACATATTTCAGGAAAGTCGGACAATGCATATAAAATCGGTGTATTTCATTTTTTATTATCAAGTTTGCCATTATTTATTAAGATATCGTCATAAAACATATACCATATTGTAGGGACATCTGGAAACTTAAAGTCAACTAAAGTCAACACTAATATATTTGTCCGTTTAAGCGTGATATTGTCCAGAAATACATTCATAACGAGGGGGGGGGCACTCGCGCGGCTAATAAAGAAAAACAGTGTTTTTCTTGATATTCAATTCTTACAAAAGACGTTTGTTACTATGTTTCTGTTGCGGAAACAACTCTGTCCGTTTGCCTGCTAAAATAGCCCCACTAACATACATAAATTTTAGAAAAGTCGGACAATTCAGACAAATCCGTGTATTTCATAATTTTCAATAATCAAGTTTGACTTTATTTGTTAAGATGTCTTTTTGAAACACATTCCATATTGTAGGGACACATGTATTCTTTAAGATAAATAAACGCGATTATAAATATATTTGTCCGTTGTTCTATGCTATACCTCAGAAATGCAGGGATTATTCGGACAATACAAGCAAATCGGTGTTTATCATAATTTTTAATTTTTATGTGTTGATTTATTCAGAACAGTATCTTCATTAAACATAAATCCTATTGTAGGGAAACATACGGCGTATATACATTACGATAAATGAATGCATTCCTATATATATCTGTCAATTTTTCTATGATAGTGAATAGAAATACATTGTTAAATAAAATAATAATAATAATAATTTTATAATTTGTTGATAAATATAAATTGATTTTTTGCAGCCACATATGAGATATTGATAGAATATAAATATTATAAAAGAAGCTTCGCAAACATTTGTTCATAAGAATGGAATAATAACAACAACCACAACAACAACAATAACAATAATAATAATAATAATAATAATAATAATAATAATAATAATAATAATAATAATAATAATAATAATAATAATAATTATTATAATCATAATAATCATAATTATAATAATTGTAATACAAAATAAATATAATAATATAATAATAATAATAATAATAATAATAATAATAATAATAATAATAATAATAATAATAATAATAATAATAAATAAAGAATAATAATAAAATAATCATCGTCATCATCATCATCCCTGTCACAACAGCACTACAACCAATCAATAATAATAATAATAATAATAATAATAAATAATAATAATAATAATAATATAATAATAATAATAATAATAATAATAATAATATTATATATAATAATAATAATAATAATAATAATAATAATAATAATAATATATAATAATAATAATAATAATAATAATAATAATAATAATAATATATCATTATATATGATTATAATATATAATAATATAATAATAATAATAATAATAATAATAATAATAATAAATAATAATAATAATAATAATAATAATAATAATAATAAATAATAAATAATAATAATAATAATAATAATAAATAATAATAATAATAATAATATAATGAAATGATAATAATAATCATAAGAATCATAACATAGTAATAATAATAATAACAATAATAGAAATAAAAATAATCATAAAAACAATAATAAATAATAAAAAAAATATATATTCATAATAATAATAATAACAATAATAAATAATAGAAAAATATATATTTATAATAATAATAATAATAATAATAATAATTATAATCATAATAATCATAATTATAATAATTGTAATACTAAAAATAAAAATAATCAATATAATAATAATAATAATAATAATAATAATAATAATAATATCAATAATCATTATAATAATAATAATGAATAAAAGTAATGATTATATAAATTATAATCGCATCATGGAATTTTATTCTTCTTCCTTGTTTTCATTATTATTATTATTATTATTATTATTATTATTATTATTATTATTATTATTATTTATCATCATAGTCATAAATAATTCGCAATCTCTTATTAAAAGGAAATCAAATGGATAACTGTGAAATAATTTGAAAATGAATCATTTGATGAAAATCCAGTTGGATTTTTTTCCAATAACTTTTATTGGAAAAAAATCCAGTTGGAATTTTTTCCAACAAAAATAATTGGAAATAAATCCAATCGGATTTTCATTTTTTTCAAAGCACCTTATTGGTAATTCAGCGTGTATAATTATGTTAATTTCTATCGAAAACTATCATTTGCCTTTAATTATTATCGCTTTTATACTTATAAAAATTTTCTTTAAAAATCCAGTCGGAATTTTTTCCAGCTTTCAAAATGGGATTTTTTTATTTTAGAGAATAAGTTCTTCAAAACTAGTCAGAAAGTCATTAAAGGATGTATGAATGGTTATTTTTATAGTTTAAGCGTTGCTGGAAAAATTGAAATCCCGTTGGAATAAATAATAATGTTGGAAAAAATTCCAATTGGAATATAAGTAAATTCCGGCCGGACAGCATAATTCCGGGCGGAATACATGAATTTCCGCCCGGACAAATTTTTTAAAATACAATTTTTGATAAGAAAAAAAATTAAAATAGCTTCAAATGAAGTCAATTATTTATAATTAACATTAAATCTATCGTATGAAATGATTTTTAAGTGTTTAGGGCAAGTATAAATGGTAGTGAAGTTTGCCACTATCCCGGTGGTGCAAAGATTTTCCGGTGGCTGTTTTTACTTAAAATAAAGAAAAGTTGAAACATTAGTTATTCATATCTTCATCCTGAAAAAATGGATCTTTTGATTATCTGTATACAAACAAATACAGAAATCGAAAGATTTAAATAGATTCCTGTCATTTATTCATGTATTCATTCAATGGCATAATTGAATCAGAATATTGCCAAGGTTCCTACTGGTAGTGGACTTCTGTATTGCTTGTAATAGTATGATAATAACTTGTGTACGTGAGACTTTAAACATGTGACCACATTACATAACATAATCTTATAAAACTATAAGAATGCAATTTGACCTCGAAAATATATGTCTTTCTGCTTGACGTCAATACTACATTATATGGAGTTCGTTTCATTAAATGTTAGTATACCAATTCCATTTTCATTCCTAATCTGTGGTACACAATACTAATAGCTATGTAACACGGCAGGGATTTTAAATTCTTTCATTATTTCTTGTTTTTGTTTTGCTCATGTAAAAAACATTAAACATACAAGGGTTGGCCAAAAATGTCGTAGACTACATTATTTTCTCTTCAATTTGACGTCATAACTTTTTAAAATTTACCAGACAACTTCATTCATTATTTGTTAATTAACCTACTTAAAGTCAATAGCCAATATATTAAGTAACGCTTTTCATCACGGTTTTAACTTTAACAGTACAACTTACCCGGAGCACGATAAAATATTAGTCAGTGTTGAGAACATGCTTCTTAAAAACATGCCTTTTACTTCTAGCATAATAATAATTATGGGAAATAACGTCAAGTGGAATGACGTCATTCATTTTGACGTCATATCACCAACAGACGTTTATGTAACGTTAATTTGAAAAAGTCTGTAGAATAATACGTAACAGCAGTGCTATTTGAAAATGCCCAAAATGGCGACGTCAGATGAAATTGCGGCGCAACGCATTGTCATTGAATATTGTGTTCAGTTGAAGAAGCGTCCAGTGTTAATTGACAACATCGAGAACATTATATTTTATCAAGATAATGCACCTTGCCATAGATCTCAGGAGACACAGCCTGAACTTGATGTGATAGGTTTTCAGAGACATCCATACGCCCGTAGACTTTGCAGGGTTTTCTTATTTTTAATCACGATTACGAGGTCACAGGTTCGAAAACTTCAGCAAACTCCGCCAGGTAACTCTGCAAGTGTTGAGAACATTGAAGCAGAACTATTTTGAAAACTTTTATGATAAATAGCTCGCCCGACACCGACAGTGCATCGAGAAAAACTGAGAATACTCTGCAAAAACATTTTTTAAAATCTTATAACGTCATGACGTTTATGATGGCGTTTGCCGGGTATGTATAGGTAGCATTCTTTAAATTCTGATTAAATAACTTCATTTTTGGAGATATTTTGATTTTATTTCACAAAATTTCACATAGACACACATGAAATGTGTATTGAATTTTCCCTAGCTGGTCGACTTTATTGTGTTATAATTGATTGACTTTGTCTACAATATTTTGGGACAACCCTCGTACTTCTTAATCTGAAAACAGATAAAATTACAAAAATATCAAGCATACATACAATGTGCATTAAATCACCATTCTACATTCTAATTGTACCAAATCTTCATTAAATACATCATTAAGATCAAGGAAACATTTTATTACATTTCAGCTTCATTGGGATACTGCTGAATATTAAAACAAAGTGACATTATGATTAGATTGTATAACGCTGTGAAGGACTACTTCTTGCAAACAGCATCTCCTCCACCAAAACTGACAACAGTTCCTTGGAGGGAAACTTCTAAACGGGGCATGGGAGTAACACCTTTACAGGTAGATCTAAGTAGTAGTAGGGCAGCCTACTATCATCCTTACCGTCATTACTGACAACGGTATATTTCTAAAATGTAGGTAAAGTTAGGTTTGAATAACTGACGCGTGAAAGCCAATGTCAAAATGACATATTATTCGAGACCGTAAGCGCCAACAACAGAACCATTTGATCCACATTTCTCACACGTCACAAAATGATCACCACATTAAAAAACCGTTGCTAAGGCTTTGATTCATGGGGGACAAATTGACCCTAGGTAACGTTGAACTTGATAGCCATTTCTACTCATCTATATTACCTTTTGACCCGCAACTTTCAAACTTTATACAATGACTACTCTAATACAAGGCCCTATGTTTAAGGCATTGTTGCACGAATGTCAGGTCACAGTGACCTTTTTTGCAAACTATTTCTGCTGTAACACTAGAGAACGACTTGACTTAAAGTCTTGAAACTTCATAGGATGATCAGCATCAACGATGATAAGGGCAGTAAAAAACATTGTTTGAAAGTTCATAATACTTATGCATTATGTGCTATGTTTTCTTACATATTCCGTCATAATTAATTTTAGAAGTTCAATTTAAACGTATATGAAAAACAATCGTATAGGTAATGATATGCATTAGAGGAATCGACACCACTATGTCAAAATACGTTTTACATGATTAAGGGTATTTTTTCTTTCATGTCTTAAGAATCTAGCGCTAAAACATACTTAAATTTCAGAGTAGAAATGTGGAAAACTTTAATCACAGCTGAATTATTCACTTTGTAATCTTTAATATAAAAGTGCAAAGTATATAATAACTTTGTATTGTCCTTCACAGATATGACTTAAATTGTGATATTTTTCAAAATTATTTCATTTAAATATAAATGTGTATATTACAAACAGTAATATGGGAGGGCATATGTGATATTTTGACATTTCCTGTCTAACAATGCCGTAGTGATTGAGCTTGTAAACAAACGGGTTGATAAGTTAATAAAAATATAAATGTTTACAATCGATGTGCATAATGTATATTCTAGACGAAGAACTTTGTGCTTTTCTAACCCGAGTTTGAAAATAACAAATATTAACATCTTCGCATTGGAATAGAAAATCGCTGGTTTGTAAGTCCTCACTCTATGACACATCTTCTGTTCGTTCACATTGAGAACGTGTATTTTCGAAGCATAAGTAGTTTGTATCTTCAAAAGAAATTCAAAACCATACAAGCAGACCCTTCAAAAGATAATTGTAAAATGTCAATTCGTGACATTTAATGAGCCAACAATAGTATTATTATGGGTTGCTTAAGTATAATGTGTCAGTCAAGTAAATCAGACACAATGTTTTGGTCAGTTGTAAAGTAAGATAAAAAGTACATGCATTATAATATCAAGATTGTGAGAAATCATTCCACAATTACAGGTTCTGGTGAAAAGCAAAGTCAATAACAAATAAAACTGAAAAGTTTTAATAAAATAATTACAATGATATGCACGTGAATTATGTTACTTGTACACGAACACGTCATCCCTTGGGTGTTAACAAAATCATTCAATAATAACGTTTTTGATCAATACGATGAAGCAGACAAACATGTTCAAAACATAACGCTATATAGATCGTCTTCCTGGTTCAACAATTACATCTTCAGAATGTTTTACGGAACTAAGGTGTTGTGTCTGCTAAAAAGAATGTTCAATATTATGTAGTACTTGTTGAGAAAAACTATTTTGCCTATTCAAACAGGATAATATTTTTTTATTGGGCTTTACGTCACATAGACACAGTAGAGGTCATATCGCGACGTTCCAGCTTTACTGGTTGAGGAAGACCTCAGGTGCCCCTCCGTGCATTATTTTAGGCACGAACGGGTACCTGAGAGACATGATAATAATCCCACGTCTTGAGTCCCTGAATTATTTTTCGATTTACCAGCCAATTTTTAGTCATGGCCTTTGAGCTAAACTTAGCAAAATTAAAAATACATCATACAAATGATAGTCTTTCAATTGATAGATTCCGAGGAAAGGGTAGCAATTGAAATCAGCAAAAACTGATTTGGTAGCTTATGCGTAAATGCATGATACTGTTGCAGCTTAGATAAAGGAAAATTTCTATAGAAAACCTGTGACACCCTGATCCAAATACTGTCTGCATAACAGTAACAATTTTTAATATTTTGCTACATTTTAAAGAGTTTCGACCCTTTTCAAGGGGGTTAATCCATGCGCGCGCATCCTTAAAGTTTTGATACCGCGAACACTTCATCGGCCGGTATTTCGAAGAACTAGAACTCCGCGAGTCGGATGTGTCGCCTTGTGAACAATGTATTTTAGGAGAAATGGCCAGAACAAAAATGAAATATGAAAAATAACAAAGGGCAATAACTAAAAAATAATAAGTGCAGAGCAGCAGTTTCTGTGCACTGCCCTTCTTATCAATAAGATCTATCATTCTATGATGTTTCAAGTCCATAGCTTTCATACTTGAGGAGAAATGACCAGGACAAAAATAAAGTAAGAAAATCAACAATGGGCAATGACTCAAAAATATGAAATGCAGAGTATTATGCACTGCACTTTTACTTAATGAGATCTATCATCCTATGAAGTTTCAAGTCCATAATTTTTATACTTTCGGAGAAATGGCCTGGACGAAAATTAAGTATGAAAATTAACAAAGGGCCATAACTCAAAAATTAAGAAATGCAGAGTACCGATTCTTATGCACTGCACTTCTTCTTAATGAGATCTATCATCCTATGAAGTTTCAAGTCCATAGCTTTTATACTTAAGGAGAAATGGCCCGGACAAAATTAAAGTATGACAATAAACAAAGGGCAATAACTCAAAAAATAAGAAATGCAGAGTACCAGTTCTTGTGCACTGCACTTTTTCTTAATGAGACCTATCATCCTATGAAGTTTCAAGTCCATGGCTTTTATACATTAGGAGAAATGGCCCGGACAAAAATTAAGTATGAAAATTAACAAAGGGCAATAACTAAAAAATTACGAAGTGTAGAGTACTAGTTAGTGTGCACTGTACTTCTTCTTAATGAGGTCTATCATCCTATGAAGTTTCAAGTCCATAGCTTTTTTAGTGAAAGAGAAATGGCCCGGACAAAATTAAAGTATGAAAATTAACAAAGGGCAATAACTCAAAAAATAAGAATTGCAGAGTACCAGTTCTTGTGCACTGCACTTTTTCTTAATGAGACCTATCATCCTATGAAGTTTCAAGTCCATGGCTTTTATACATTAGGAGAAATGGCCCGGACAAAAATTAAGTATGAAAATTAACAAAGGGCAATAACTAAAATATTACGAAGTGCAGAGTACTAGTTCTTGTGCACTGCACTTCTTCTTAATGAGATCTATCATCCTATGAAGTTTCAAGTCCATAGCTTTTTTAGTGAAAGGGAAATGGCCCGGACAAAATTAAAGTATGAAAATTAACAAAGGGCAATAACTCAAAAAATAAGAATTGCAGAGTACCGGTCCTTGTGCACTGCACTCCGGGTTATTGAAAGAAGCATGCATACCAAGTTTGAAGTCAATCAGACTTATAGTGACTGAGTTATGCTCCGGACAAGCTTTAGGGGACGCCGACGCCGACAACGACGCCAACAACGACACAGACGCCGCCGCCGCCGCCGACAAAAGTAACCCCTATATGTCACCTTTTCAAGGCGACACAAAAACGAGTGGTGTGAAGAAATTAGAAATGGTATGAATTTAATTTGTTTTTGCAAAGAAGATGTCCTGACTTTTAGTTTTTATATACAAAATGTCTTGAATTAACTCTTTCCTGTTTTGTCAGTATTTCGCGTTGAATGCGATTTTGATTCTGGATAGTGCGTACACCCGGCGTTGAAATGTTACAGAAAATGAGCAAATATCGATTAAACTGGCCGTTTTAAACGGCTGGAAGTTATTCTGTTGCAGAATCCTTTTCAAAAATATATTTTCAACCTTCGTTCCAATTCATTTGTACTCAAAACGTATTTAAACTCACTATTTACAGAAAACAGAGATTATGATATTGCGTACACTCTAAAAAAATCCAGATACTGCGTACACATAACTATGCAATTGATAGAAAGTAGGTATGTGAAGTTGGCTTGTACATTGTACATCGTAGTTCAGCTTGTAATTCCCCAATTACAAGCTAGTAGTTGGGTATTCAGCTTGTAGTTCGGACCAGATACATCAGGATACGTTAAATTTGAATTACGAGCTAGTAGTTGGGTATTCATCTTGTAGTTCTGACCAAATACATCAGCATACATAATATTTGAATTAAGGGCTAGTAGTTGGGTATTCAGCTTGTAGTTCGGACTAAATACACCAGCATACATAATATTTGAATTAGAAGCTAGTAGTTGGGTATTCAGCTTGTAGTTCGGACTAAATACACCAGCATACATAATATTTGAATTACAAGCTAGTAGTTGGGTATTCAGCTTGTAGTTCGGAAAAAATACATCAGCATACATAATATTTGAATTACAAGCTAGTAGTTGGGTATTCAGCTTGTAGTTGAAGGTTGAAAATATATTTTTGAAAAAGATTCTACAACAGAATAACTTCCAGCCGTTTAAAACGGCCAGTTTAATCGATATTTGCTCATTTTCTGTAACATTGCAACGCCGGGTGTACGCACTATTAAGAATCAAAATCGCATTCAACGCGAAATACTGACAAAACAGAAAAGAGTTACTTCAAGACATTTTGTTTATAAAAACTAGAAGTAAGGACATCTTCTTTGCAAAACAAATTAAATTCATACCCTTTCTGATTTCTTCACACCACTCGTTTTTCTTCGAAATACCGGCCGTTGAAGTGTTCGCGGTATCAGAACTTTAAGGATGCGCGCGCATGGATTAACCCCCTGGTTTTTCAAGTTCCATAAAATCAATCATCCCCGGGAGATGCTTTGGTAGTTTAGCGCGGAGGAAGGTAGTTTAGTACTGGTGTAACTCTCCAGGAACGATGGTTAGGAAACTACCTGCCTATATGACTAAAATACTGTTGTGAAAAGGCGTTAAATGAAACAAACAAACAAACAATCATCAATCGCAATTACCTGGTTATGAAATAAATCAGTATCAGACAGTATGTCAATGTATATAAGTATTCACATACTTCATATACTGGTTATCCCTGGCGTCTGGCGACGTCTGGGATTGCTAAATAAGTTTCAGTTCCACAAATTTATATCTTATATAAATGCTTTTCAATCTTTTTTTCGAACTTGTTTCTGCGTTTTGAACTTTGACCGTAGTCACCAGTAGAGTGCATTTTACTTCATACTTGACGATGAATCATTTGAGTGTGTTAAAATTGCACTTTTGTAGTTAAGTTAAGTTAGTTTTTCTGTTGCAGTCCACTGACGTAATGAAACAGGCATGATATTCATAAACTTTCAAAAGTATATAATTGAATGGAGTAATGAAATTTTTAAACATGCGTATAAAGAAATATCAATATTATTTTTCAAAAACCTTAATTGTTATTTTTCCAAAACATAAATTTGTTATTATATATAGATTTCATTATACTTTTCAAAGATGAGCCTCGTTTGATACTCGATATAACTGTTAAAAGAGCGTATCTTGGGGATTCTTTTATAGTTTTAATGAATAAACCTCATTTTGTTATTTCACATAAATCTGTAAGAAAGGCCACCCATGTTTTTCTTCTGGTCTTTTTACTTACCCTTTTCTTGATTTTACACTTTTTGCACAAAATTTACATTTTCACTGTCTATTTCAAAAATACAAAAACAAGTATTCGTGTCTTCATACGGACATTGGAATAAATTATCACGTGCACACTTAAACACAATACACGCAAATCGACGACGTACGTATTAGACATTGCCGACGTAAACTTTCTACAATAGATTTACGATCACTTTATATTGCAGTGTCTCGTAAAAAGTAAGTAAAAGAGTAATTTTGAGCTAGGGACTAGTTCCCGGATTCCTTGTATCTTATAGCTGTCTCTAGAGTCTGCTCAGGTAAGGACCCTACTGGAAATAAGTGCTTGCACTTTTGACCGCCCGGTCTAAAGAAAATCAATCAATCAATCAAAACTTTATCACACTATCATAATTATCAAAGTATACTACCAGTGCGTGCTCATGTCAATATTTTACATTTGTAGGGAGAATAAAATTTATCCTCTTGATTTTATCCCGTTCCATAAAATACAACTGTTTTTTTACGTTTCCGATTATCTCCCAGTTCTAGAAGAGAGAAAATAGCTATTATTACGTATTGCTGCATCAATATGCTATTGTTTTATTTTGAACTTTCTTCAAACTCATGTGATCAACAACAAGTTAGGATTTCTATTAACCATGACTATATTTAGTTTGTTTTCCTTGCATATAATTTACTAAACTGTCTTTGGGGTACGCTGTCATTAATAAAGTGGGTCAATGAGATTTATATATGCTACTGTTCACGACTATATAAAATACTTGGATAAAATGAAATAGATGTTGTTCCTTTTGTTTTAGCTTGAAATGGAACTTATACAACAAATAAAAAAGTTACAGCCGCAAAACCGAAAGCAGCCAATTCACCAAAGACAAGAAATAAATTTGTTGATTCAAGGTCCGGTGTCAGCAGGAAAATCTAGTTTTATCAATTCTGTTCTAAGCTATAAGTGTTCTTCAAGAATCACTAAAGCCGGTGCAGGTAGTTGCTCAGATTCATATACAAAATGTGTAAGTTTTATTATAATTTTACAAAATAATGTAGTAACGTTTTTTAACCATAATTAGAGTTGCTATATTCCCTTTCAAAAAAGGGTTATATTATTTTGCACATGTTGGTTGGTAGAGAACAGTTAAAACTTTGGATAATAATCCTCATCGAGTATAATATCATATGCTCCGATAAAAACCATTTTAACACAGTCTCATCTCCATATGATGGTCACCCACATTAAGTGATACGCCCTAGTTGGTTTAAGGTACTCAAAGGTGAAAGTCAAGGTAGAAGTGACTTTAAATGCGAAAAACCATTGCCTTTAAAATACCAGAAAACCGTTTGACAAATAGCCTTAAAAGATATATTCATAGGTGATCACCTTTATTGTGAATACCACTTTGGTTTTTGATTGCCATTGCTTGAAGAACCTGGTCACACTGCCCTTGATTGTGAAAATCGTTCCCGCATAATAACTAAACAACCATTCGAAACACAATCCTTTAACTTCATAGATCACATTGTTTCAGATGAAGACTCTTCATTTTTATTACTGGTATGGTAAGGTCAAGGAAACTGTGGCTTGGAATGTAACATTTGTTTCCGTTTGGAAACAAAAAACCTCCAAACTTAAAAAAACGCTTATCCAATTTTGAAGAAGACCTCTATTGTTTTTTAACACAGATGTAAGAAGGTCGCATTGACCTTATATGTAAATATATTTTCTGACCAATAACACACTAATCTGTGAGACCTTATGCCCTCAGACTTAATAGGTGCAATGGCCTTGGCAAGTGCATAACAATTTTTGCTTAACGGGAAGCAAAGTCACAGGACAAGGTCACTTTAAAATGGTTTTGGACAATAACTCACCAACCGAATTGGCATTGGAGCTCAAACTTCAGGCACGCATTTATATTGTTTTGTAGATTTCCCCTATGATTTTGCTTGCTTTATTTCCAAATTGTTGATGTTAACTTCTCATAATGACACCAAAAAAACTAAAAAAATTTTACTTGGACTAGTAAATTAATGATAAAACTTTTAAAGATAAAGGTAATACCTGAAAAAATATTATAATCAATACATCAAACTATAAAAGTCTCGTTTAATTGTTAAAATGTTATAAGAATGACCCTTTCAATTTAACTCACGCCCAAAGCACATGTCTTAGCGAAACTAATTTTCAAATTTTAACAGCGTCCATCTGTCTGTCTTCTGGTATGTACCAGGGACGGTCAAAAAATATCCGGACTTTTGACTCGTTTTCAAACACCATTTAACATTTAAAAAAAATCTTTCTACTCTTTTTCAAAGTATTCTCCACCTACGTCTACGCAGCTTTTGCCATCTTTGTGGGAGCTTTTGTATTCCCGCTGTGAATCATGACGTAGACCTATATTTTAGGTACTGTATAACAGCAGACATCAAAGCCGCCCTGGTCTTATATTTCTTTCCAGCAAGCAATTTTTTCAGTTCTGGAAACAAATAAAAGTCACAGGGGGCAAGGTCTGGGCTATAAGGAGGGTGAGACAACAATTGCCATTTGTAAGAGTTGATAACCTCCACTATAGCTGCGGCGGTATGGGAGGGGACGTTATCGTGAAGAAGGAGGACAATTTTCTGTGCTAACCTGGGACGCATTTGCTTCAGCTTTTCTCTGAGATTTTTCAGAATTACTTCAGAATAGTACTTGGCGGTGACAGTTTGACCTTTTGGCATGAAATGAGTAAGTATCATTCCTCGTGAATCCCAAAAGACAACAAGCATGACTTTGCCAGCCGAAGGAGACATCTTAAACTTTTTAGGAGGTGGGGAACCAGCTCGTTTCCACTACTTTGACTGAGCTTTTGTCTCAGGTTCGGAATAATCAACCCACATCTCATCTTCAGTGATAATGCGGTTCAAAAACTTATCTCCTTCACGATTAAAACGACTTTAATGTTCTTTTGCATTGGTTACCCTGGTTGCCTTTTGATCTGCGGACAGCTGTCCAGGCACCCAACTGGCACTTACCTTGCTCTTGCCTACTTGTTCGTGTAAAATCTTGTGTGCCGATGCCTTACCGATGCTAAACTTTTTGGCTACCTCCTCCAAAGTTACTCGACGATTTTTGTTGACAAAAGCTTTAACATGTGCTACCATTGTTGGGGTCACCGCCTCAGCTGGCCGCCCAGTCCTAGGCTTGTCACAAACACTTGTTCTACCTTCACGAAACTGAGAAACCCGGTTGTAGAAGGTTGAACGTGATACACATTTATCAGAAAATCTTTTTTTAAGCCTCTGAAAGATGTGGCAGGGCTTTTCACCTTCTGCAACCAGAAACTTTATTACAGAGCGTTGTTCCTCTAACAAAGAGTCCATGATAGACGAAACACCTATCATATATCAGATGGCAAAATACTGTGTATACACAACTATCATTGAAAATAAACTGACCACGTTATTGGCGAATGAATGTAGTTTTCACCAATATATAATGTGTGTATATAGCTGCACGTGGAAAGAGAGGAACATGAAAAGTCCGGATATTTTCTGACCGTCCCTCGTATATTCTGAACCAATGGACTATTTTTTTGAACTACGGATTTTATTTTATTAACAAGGTCAGATATTACCAAAATATGAAATTTTATATTCTTGTTGATACGTTTTTCGAATATAAAACATATAATTAAGATGTACTACAGAAAAAAATACCCGCTTTCTGCAGGAGGAAAAAATAACAGTCTTATCAGACATTTGTCAGAATAACATAAAATAGTATGTTTAAAGTACTTTTTAAAAAATTTCCGGGATGGACAGCACAGTTATGATGATTTCAAGGTCAGTTTGAATACTGTTTGCCTGGAGTCAAAAACTAGGTCACACAAACGGAATATGAAAAAAAAACTTGTTAACGTTAATGTTCGAAAACTACAATGTTCGGAGCTTTTCAATTGACATAAAACATTGCCAAGTAGACCTTTTTAAAACTGCATTAATTATGCATCTAGGGTCAACATGCTTCCACCCTTGTGGTCATTTGAATATAGAAGGATATTTAAACGACGGGTCTCAATTGAATGATACAGAGATTGTTAAGCATTTCGGAGAGAAGGCTTGTCTTTTCACATGATGTATGGTGTAACTGAATTCTATATCACGTAATAAAAACCACATGTAGTGAATTTTTAAAAAGAACACTTTTTTTCCATAAAAACACTTATAAGATTTACAGGAATGATTATGTTTTTTTTTATATTTTATGTCCCAAAAGGGCGGCAAAAAAAATCGCACCGTCTGTCTGTCTGTTTATGCGTCCCAAAGTTTCAAAACATTCGTGTCCCGATTGTAACTTTGTCATGCATGGAAGGATTTTCAAATAACTTAGCATAATTTTAAACTATATCAAGACAAAGTATCGCTTCTAAGAACCACGTCCCTACCTCAAAGGTCAAGGTCACAATTACAATTTGAAGATTCACATTCTAATAATAAGAATTAAAATGCAAATGCATTCGTGTCCGGACTGTAACTTTGTTTTTCATAGAAGGATTTGTAAATAACCTAGCATATATATCTATCACATCCAGACTATATGGCGCGCCGAAAAACCCATGTCCCTACCTCCAAGGCCAAGATCATACTTACAGTTTGAAGGTACATATTTTCACATGATGAGCTTAAAGGTACACATTCGGGTAACTATTTCATGCATTTAAGGATTTTTAAATAACTTGACACAGATGCTTTCGTCCCGCTCGTCCGCCGTAGATTCCAGCCTCTCTCTGCCGGTCGAACCAGTCGCTGGAAGTGGCGCGGAGACAGGGCTCGAACGGGCCCGCACGTCCCGCTCCGCGTCCTCCTTCACCGGAGGGCGGCCTTCCGTGCGGCGTCGTCGCTAGCCAAGCGTAAGAGAGCAGCGAAGGATGGGCCAGCTAGCCCGCCCTAGCCGAAACCGGAGACGGGAGACGGTGACTCCTATCGAGTCAGTCAGATACCCCTCCGATCCAAATTCATCCGACCTCGGAAAGATGTGTCCCATTTAAGAAGCCTTTCTCACTACCGACAATGTCAATCTCACACTTAGAGTTTCAAGGTACACGTTTGTGTCAGGACTGTAATTTTGTAATGCATAGAAAGATTTAAAAATAGCTTGGCACAAATGTCAAAAACATCATGTGTGTCATGATGTTTTGTCACGTCTAAGACTGGAAAGTAACTTGGCAAGCATAGATAGATTTTTATGTAACGTAGCAGAAATGTCCACCACATTAAGATCACGTGCCTTATCCAAGACTCATGTCCTTACCACCAAGATCAAGGTTACTCTTTGAAGCTACTCGTACTCACAAGTATTGTTTGAAAGTATACAATGGTGCCCAGTCTATACTTTATCATGTACGTATGTATCATGTAAAGGACTTTGAAATAACTCTGCATAAATGTCTACCACATCCAGATGACGGTCAGTGTAGAAAGTGGGCTATGAATACAACTTCATTTCAAAGAACAAAATTTAGCAATTAGTTACTTTCTCTTTCTCTTCCATAATAGAATTATGCCACACTAAAGAAACATTTAAAGGGACATTCGACACCTTTTGCATGATAATGTAATTTCTACATACATGGCAAGTTAGTGAAGTATCAATAGATTTATAATTTATATCCCACAAGTTAAATCTTTACTTGAATTTATTTATTTTTCTATGTGTAGAAACTATGCTATAAACTTTTGTACAATGGGCCATCTTTCTAAAAGTTGATCTAAATATAAATCGCATTTCTCTATATTTGCATGTAACGAGTCCAGTGTTTGCAGCTAAATAACTGTAAGGTGAGAAAAACAGAGATGCAATATTGACCTTAGCATCAACTGATAAAGTGCAATATTTTCTATTCATTTACAACATGTTCATTCAGAAAATTCATTTCATGCAATGATTATCTGATTCTTTTTAACATTTTTATAAATAACACTGAAACATAAATAAAATTTGACAGAAAGCTTTAATGGGTATATTATTTGTGGTGTTCAGAATCTTTTACCAAATCTCAAGTAAATTGATATAATAAAACAAGATGATAACACAAATATGGTAAAATTGTGTTCTAAGAAGTATCTACAGAATGATCAAAAGAACAATCCAGAATATTAAATTTTAAATTAATTTTTGAGAGGAAACTAGATGTTTTTGATAATGACACATCTATATATTTTCCACAGCTTGCAGATTATACAGAAGAAGAATTGCCAAAAGGATATCGGATATTTGATTGTATGGGTTTGGAACCAACCGATCGGAAAGGTTTTCATATTAATGATTTTGAGCTCTTAATAGAAGGGCACATCAAAACCGGATACCAGGTTAGTACAATGCTAGTTTAATCAGAAGACAGTACAGACATTTTTGTGCCCCCACTTAGTGGCGGGCATTTAGATTTACCCTTGTCCGTCCATCCGGCCGTTCTCTTTTGTGTCGCACGTAACTCAAAAAGAATTTGACCTAAAGTCATGAAACTTTACGGGAATGTTGATCAGCATGTGTAGTTGCGCACCTGGATATTTTCGTGTGGATTTATTTTGTAGTTTTAGAGTTATTGCCCTTCACTTAGTAAAAATTTGCAATTTTCAACTTGTGTCGCATGTAACTCAAAAAGGATTTGACATAGAGTCATTTAACTTTACGGGTAGGTTGCTCAGCATATGTAGTTGTGCACCTTGGGTTTCGCATGTGGATTTATCCAGTATTTGTAGAGTTATTTCCCTTCATTATGTTGTGTTATTTGTTCCTTGAGTGCTTGAGTTTAAATCAACCAACTAAACATGAAAAATGATCAATATCACTAAATTACAGGAATAATGATCAACATCACTGTAAAACTATGCCCCTGGATTTCTTTCAGTTTTGTTAGAGTTATTGCCATTGACTAACAGAAGTATAAATTTGCAATTTTTAACTTGTTCATGCATAGCTCAAAAAGTATTTGACTTGCAGGCCTGTAATTTACAAGAATGTTGGTCAGCATGTGTACTTATGGACCTTGTGGTTTGCTTGTGGCTTTATTCAGTATTTGTAAAGTTCTTGCCCTTTACTTAGTAAAAGATTTACTTGTGGCATATGTAGTCCAAAAAATATTTAATTTTTGAGTCATTAGATTGACAGAACAGTGGCGTGTGGGGGCACCGTGTCCTATGGACATATTTCTAGTTCTTAAAAGGCAAAGTCAGTCATGGAATGCAGTAGCAATTAATGAGAGCGGCATGATTAACGTCAAAGAATCCGTCTTGCGAAATGATAATGTAAAAACTGTTTGCATGAGTTTTTTTTCTTATAAATGCTGGAAGTCTACACGACAATACAATTTTATTTTCATTTTCTTTAACATGGTCAAAAGATTTAATAGTGGAGATAAAACGCTATTTTTTAAAAAAAAATCTTTTATAACCATAAAATAAGCAACTACCTTGATTTAAAGTGATTACAGCTACAAAATATGTTTGCAATGATTAATACACACTACAAAGCATTTTTTTTTACTTTTATTTTCTTTCCTTTTCATAATATTGTTCCGCAATACTTATGAAACCCTTTTGGGGACATTTGTGACAGCTCTTGTTTATTGATATTTTAGTTCAATCACCTCAGTCCAATCACGAATAGCAACAACAAATTCAGAAAAACACCAAACTTTTGGAACAAAATGCATTGCGTTATCTTTGTTGTCAGTGCTGTATCTATTCAAGCTGGGCTTCAAGCAGAGTACGTTATAAAGATTAATGATATGCAAAAAACACTGAAGGATCAGGGTATGATTTTATTCAAAAATATACAGATACTTCATTGTTGTACTTTGTTTAACTTATGAATCTGTACCTGTCAAAATAAGACGAAACAATACAAATTAATTGTTTAGTTTTTTACGCGTTTTTATTGTTTTTGTCTGAAAACTGTAGATCGCATAAATTATTAATCTATTTTTTGTAAGAGGTACAAGTTAGCATGATCCAGGACAACGTTTAATGCATAATTAACATCCTTCATAGAAGACCAATAAGAAGGCAATACCAATTGTTAATATATTTATCATGCTACAAAAATGGCGCTGATCATTTGTAAGCTTTTTTTATTTTGATAAATTTATTGTGTGTCTGACATGTTGTTTAGATATACCAAGTATCTTGATTTTGACAAAAGTCGATGAACTGTGTGATGAAGTGGAAAAGGACATCACAAAAATGTTTTGGAGCATAAAAGTTCGAGACGCAGTACAAACGGCGAAAGATTTATTCGGGATTGAGGTAGCAAGCGTATATCCGGTAAAGAATTATGTGAAAGATTTGAATATATATACTGAAATGAATATCCCGCTCTTGCTTGCCCTAAAAGGGGCAATGCACGTTGCGGAAGCTAAAATAAATCGTTATAAAGAACGTCTACGGCAGGAAAATGACGAAGATAATAACAATTAAATTTGGTCATTTATATACTGAACTATTGGAAGTGAAAAAGGATTCATATTATATTATCATTGTTTTGTTGAACTTAAGATTGTGGTTCATTACATGTTACTGTTGCCGATTATAATTTTGTCTGTAATTTAAAAAAATGTGTTTTTTTTTAGCTCACCTGAGCTAGCTCATGATAAGCTTTTATGATCGTTGAAAGTCCGTCGTCCGTCCACACTTGCTCGTTCACAAGCTAGCGGTCACATTTTTTGCCTCAATCATCATCAAACGTTGTCAATATGCTTGTCTAGGTAATAGATCGGACAAATTTGAACATGGGTCATCTCGGATGAAAAACTAGGTCACAGGAGCTAAAAATCAAAAAAACTTGTTAACGCTTTAGCGGTCACATTTTTGCCTCAATCATCATCAAACTTTGTCAGGATGCTTGTCTAGGTAATAAGTCAGATGACGTCGAACATGGGTCATCTCAAATGAAAAACTAGGTCACAGGAGCTAAAAATAGAAAAAACCTTGTGAACACTCTCGTGGTCAATTTTTTTACTCAATCATCATCAAAATTGTGTAGGTAATTGCTCCGATGAGATCGGACATGGGTCATCTCGGATGAAAAACAAAGTCACAGGAGCTAAAAAAGGAAAACTCTTGTTAAGACTCCAGTGGCTCCTGCTTTGATCCAGATATCCTGAAAATTGGTCTGAAAGTTGGTTTTGATGATTTCTAGGACAAGTTTGAATATGAGGTTACCTGGGGTCAAAAACAAGAAATCTGGAAACAAAGTGATCCCTCGTAAGCATTAATCACAACAAAATTGCATGAAAATTGCAGACTCTGTTTGATTGAGTATGTACATGGGGGATAATGAATAAGTGCAACATCCCTCACGCCCTCCAGCACCGGCTTCAGCGGTACTCAATCCTTAACACTTAATAGTGCTGGCATTATATAACAACACTGAAGTGAAGTACTGGGCAACTTTTTACAGCTGCCATACAGCACTTGACACCTGCTCGTCTCACCGCCCAAATATAGAAAAACCTTGTTAACACTCTAGTGGTCACATTTTTGACTCAATTGTAATCGAACTTTGCCAGGATGCTTGTCTAGATAATTGCTCGGATGAGTTCTAACAGGGGTGAGAGCCAGGTCACACCGCCCAAATATGGCATAAACATTGTTATCACTCTAGTGGTCCGTTTTACACTCGATTGTCATCAAACTTTGCATGGATGTTTGTCTAAGTTAATGCTCGGATGAGTTACTTTGAACCTGGGTCATCTCGGGTAAAAAAAACTAGGTCACATGAGCTTAAAATAGAAAATCTTTTCAACACTCCAGTGGCTACTGTTTTGTTTCAAATATCATGGATATTGATCTGAAAGTTTATCTTGATAATTTCTAGATCAAGTTCGAATATGGGTCACCTGGGGACAAAAACTAGGTCACACTGCTCAAATATGAAAAAGCCTTGTTAACACTCAAGTGGTCACATTTTTGACTCACCTTGGTCAGGATACTTGTCTAGGTAATTGCTTGGATGATTTCGATGGGTTAGGGCAGCCATACTGGCCCTATTGTTTAATGTACCTTGCGTTGTTTGTTTGGTTTATAAATATATTTGTGTCTTTGTATGCATGTTTGTATGTGTATCAAAATAAACAGGGTTACCCTTTCAGGGCCTCAACAAAAAGAAATTAGTTAATTTGGGATATTTCTTTTCTTTTGCTGAAGCACAAAAATATATTTATGAATGCTTCTACTGCTCCTGTATGCATACTGCGAGCTATTTACATCTACTTAATTATCGATTCACATTTTCTTATAAACATAATCTTTTGGATAAACACTTTTTTGCAAGGCCACTGCCACCATATTTTGTCTTATTTTTCATTTGCATTGGTAATGGATGGAAATCAACAACGGGTTATTATTATAGAAGAAAGGCACACATATTGCTGGTCTCATCAATTCGGGGTATTACATGTATATATTAAACATGTAAATGTATAAAGCGAACAAAATGACTATGCCACAATATATACTGCTATAATCTAATGTAAATATTAGTAGTTTGAATAAAATTAGTTTCTTTTTAAATTTGTTGCTTGTTTTTATAATAATAATGAATCAAATAAGATAGAAGTAGCGTTTCAAATCTGTATGAAAATAATACATACAAATAAATATTCATTTATTTATCATATCAAAATTCAAAATGCTATAATTCCCTCAAAAATGTGAATTGCAAAAGCTGACAATTTGGAGCACTTCAATCTGAGAAACATTAATGAAAAAGACCTGATTTCGTTACATTGCGGTGTTTCCTTTTTTCTAATTTTAAGCTAGGAAGTAAGCATGGGTCGGGCCTAAGAAGTAAGAGTAGGGTAAGCACATACCGCTATTTCACACCAAAACTGAATGTAGTAACATATTACAGTAATGCTTTTGATAGTGCAAA
The DNA here is from genome assembly GCF_026571515.1 of Ruditapes philippinarum. NCBI lineage: Eukaryota > Metazoa > Mollusca > Bivalvia > Venerida > Veneridae > Ruditapes > Ruditapes philippinarum. The sequence goes on along the minus strand of NW_026862014.1, from coordinate 989 downwards.
CATAATTTTGTGTTGGTTATAGGAAATAAGTCTATAAAAAGAAAATTAGAACAAGAACATTGTTAAAGAATACATAATTATTTAAATGCTTTATTTCAACCAATCATAAAGTTTAACATGTATTCCACAAAATCATCGTCATCATCATTATCATAATCAACAATTTTATTAGCATTACCGCCATAATCAATAAAGGATATATTTTTCAAATAAGCAAAGATATTTTATTAACTACAGGAAGTCGGTTTGTGGCTAAGATAGAATACATGTACATGACCACTCCCTCATTTTAATAAATTCCTTTATTTTTTTATTCAAAATGTTCTTAAAACATCATATTTTATTAAAATAAATGAAAGTTGATCGGTCAACTATCGTTATCTCGACATCGTTTTTCTCGATATTTTGTTATGTCGATGAAATCTTAAAAGTCCCGATTTTCTTCCTTCTTGATCTATAATGGATAAATTTAGTTATCTCGATATTTTTATTTCGATATTTTCAGTATCTCAAAGTAAAGTTGTAGCCCAAAATGTTATTATTACACTTTTATTTTTTGTTTATCTCGACTATCAATTTTTCGTCTGCCCCCGTAGAGAAGTCAAAAAGCAGAGCGGACGATTATCGCTCAATAGCGCGTGTTATAATAAGTGATTATGGTTGTAATAAATCGAGCTGTGTTAATAAAAAAAAATTATCTAAATACTGTGTTGATTGACTTATGTAGAAAATGAGAGAATTTTCGTTTTGTATTGAATATTCGAGCTCTGTATTGCATTCAATATGACTTTACATTATCGTTGCAATATTGTTCCTAATCAAGGAAGCAAAATCGGTCTTTTCTTTAACCATACAAAACGGACATAACGAATTGGCAATTTAATTCTAAATTAACGAAGAAGAAAGAAAAAGTCCATGATAACCGTCATATGAACACATCTACGGATGTTTTCAAAATTGTACCGGTTCGTTTTTAAATGTTGAAAATT